>NW_021621002.1:4340232-4416144 GCF_004785775.1 Grammomys surdaster | reverse complement strand
ACACACAGAGAGACAGAGACAGACACACACACACAGAGACAGATAGACACACAGAGAGACAGACACACACACACAAAGACAGACAGACACAGAGACACACACAGTGAAACACACAGATAGACAAATAGACTGACACACATATAGATATACACAGAGAGACATAGACACACAGACACACATGTACACCTAGAAGCACACACACACAGACACACACAGACAGATAGACAGACAGATACACACACACACACACTCACACACACACACTCACAAAGAGGCACAATTTTTCAAAAGAACTGCTTGGGAAAGTTATCAAAGGAAACACTTTGAGTATTTTCCCAATTCCAAAAGCAATTGTGAAACTGGAAACAAATGGTTGAATATGCTGTACATGTTTGGTGGATAAATCCATGTGGTGAAGTCTTTTGTTTATGTGTGTTTGTGTGTATCCATGTATGTGTGAATGCATGTAGAGGCCAGACGTTGACGCAGATGCAGGGAGTTTTTCTTGGTCTTTTTCCATTGTACTGTATGTACTATTTTGAGATGGCATCTGTCACTGAACCCAGACCTCACCAGTTCAACCAGACTGGCTGGCTAGCAAATCAGGGATCTTCCTGGTCTTTGGTCCATTTCTCCTAGGATAACAGGCCCTTGTTGATAGTTGGCTTTGAGGTTAGTGCTGGGGAGTCAAACCCACGTCTCCTATTTATTCAGCAAGAGGTTCACCAACTCAGCCATTTTCCCATCCCTAGTGAAATCACCTGAGGTACTGCTTACATTGTCACCTCCTCTTTCTAGGAAGGGCCGAGCTTAGTAATCACGTGATCGAGTTAGTGTCTCCATGTATTTTTAAAATTAACTCCCAAACCTTGAATGGGAAACAGTCTTCCTGTATTCTGATGACTAGGGATCTTTTCTTTTGTGTGGAGACCAGTGATGACATTTCCTAAAACTAACAAGGCTCCATCGCTTGAACTCTGGGAACAAAGATTTTCTGTAAGACTGGTTCAGGCAGTGTGTTCCCTGTGCTGGTGGTATTCTTCACCTCAGTAACAGTCAGGTCATTATGAAGCAGGTTAGTTTTGTATTCTGGGAGCCTGTTTCATCTAGGATTTGGCAAACACCTCCTCCACCACCAAACCAAAACCGGAGCCTCCATTCTTTCTGTCTCCCAGGGAAATCAAAGAATTGCAACAAAACAAAAGCCAGCCAGCCAACCAACCAACCAACCAACCAACCAACCACAGGACAAAGAGCTGAACATCTGGATTCAGGTTACACAATGGCTCTACCTACAAGTCTGTATTGGTTACAGCTTGATCTGAGCAGTTCTGGCTGGCCTTCTAGGGAATCACACATGCTATGTTCCCAGATGAGGCTCAGAGGTGACACACTGTTTGGGACTGATGGCTCTGGAGTCTGTAGAGGTTGCATCTATTCTACATGCTAATGAGTAGGGACACACGCTGAGGCTGAGCAGTATTACTGAGGATGCGGATTTGGATTTGGGCGTCAGGAAGTCCCTGGCCCTCTCACCACTTGGCAGATGGCGCTTGACAATCTTGGCTTCTGCAGAAGGATTAGGCAACTCTTTCATACACACACACACACACACACACTTAAATAAAGCTTTTCTCTTGGATAAGCAACATATTATGGAAGTTACTGGTTTGTTTTGATGCATGCTAACTTCATGACTGGAGTAAGTGTCTCAGGCTGAGCTTTGGTTTTCTAATGCAAAAGTCAGTGACTCATAGCTTATGCAGTCGTTATGAGGCTGTTAAGAGAATTTAAGGGAGATAAGCTGTGTACTGCACAGAGTACAGGGGCTAGTACACGGTAAATGCCCAATAAATCTTAATGGATACAAGTATTTCAGGCTGTTGGTGCTCATACTGTGGGCTTACAGTTGTGACCAATCAATCATTCCTAAGTGGCAGAAATAGCAGATGACCATCGTGGGGCCTACCATGTATGGATGAAGAGAGGCCAGTTGCTTTTCATGGACAGTCCTCCCAGCAGAAGTGCTCCTCTGGAAGAGCTGAGGAGGTGGGAAGATTCTGAACTGCTTGTCCTTTCCCAAAGGAAATACGCTGACCAGGAGAGGAAGGCCCTAACTCGAGTCTCCAGTGTGCTCATCTGACTTCCAAGGCCCTGTTACTTCGCTGCTCTCGCTGCTTCCCTCAGGTAGAACTAGTCTCAGCCCCGCCCCTTTCCAGGTGCTCTTGCTCTCTTGTCACAGACTCACACATAGCGCTGGTTGCCCTCAGACTTGCTAGGTCATCAAGGATGACATTAGACTCCTGATCCCCCAGCATCTACTTCCTGAACTCTGGGATTATAGGCTTGTGTGCGGTGCTCAGCACAGCTCTGAGTCCTATGTCACCCCTCCGTCTTAATGCTCTAAACTACACTGCCGAGTGGTCTCTCCTTTCCAGATTATAAAGTGAATTTTATCTCTTGTACAAATGAAAATGAATTCTTATTGCTTAATTAAACTAAACAGCATATAACCACTAGTATGTAAGATTTGTTTATCTTTGTTTTTACATATTAAAAAAAAATGTTTGTCTTCCTGTATGGCTCCATATCACTACTTTACACATTTCAGAAACACTCCAAGTATTTCCTAGGCAGTCTGCCTTTCGTATTACTTCCTTGAATTCAATTCAATCGTGGATACCAGTCAGAGGCCTGGTGGCGTCACAACAGGCATGGTACTCCCCATCTTCTAAGAACATGCTATGTTGCTGACTCTTAATACCTGGGTATAGAGATGAATTGCTCTTGGGGCTGCTTAGCTTTGATTTTGTCACCACGGTGTCAGAAATGAGCAAAGTATCCGCATGGTATCAGATGACCAGCAGAATGGGACAGACACATGGGGGAAACCATTTCTTTCCTTCAAAAAAGTTGCTCTCTCCCCCTCCCCCAATAGCAATTTTAAGTTCATAGCAAAACTGATAGAAAGGAACAGAGATGTGTCATATCCTCTCTCTTCCCTCACAAGGACTGTCAACAATGACATTTCCCTACTAGATTGCTTTCTTTATTAAAAAGGTGCTTCATGAAATTCTTTGGAATGCTTTGGAAGAGATAACAAATGAAATATTGGGATCCAAACAAAATGTGAAGGTTCTGTATCATGTTTGAGTAAAATGGACATTATCAAAGCAAGCACAAGACCTCAGGTTCCTCAGTGGGGCTTCAGGGACTCGGGGATTTGGTAAACTTTATTATCAGTAGAGTTCAGAAAGTAGAAGGCAGAGATGTTAATGGATTTTCTAGGCTTTCTTAAGACAAGATATGGCCACAATATCATGACACTGAGTCATCTTGTGGGGTGGGGTGGGGTGGAGATTGGCCTTTCAGGGGAACGTAGAGATACAGTATGCTTTTAAACATTAGTTACAGAATGTCTTCATGCTCTGCCAGGCTGTCTCCTCCCTCAGTTCACTCTCACTTCATTCAACCAAGTTTTCAACATTTCACTGCAATCCACACCCAGCTATACATTCGAAATTCTTTAACTAGCACACTAATCTCCAAGACTCAAGTTTTAGAAAACATTATTTAACTTTAGTAACATATTATCTACCTTGATTAATAAATTTCATTTCTTCAAATATTAGGATAGTTCATTAAATTGATCTCATGACCTACTAAAAAGTCCTAACTGAAGATATTTACGAATATAAATCTTATTAAATTACAAATCAATGACAAGTATTAAGCCCTCCTTTATTATTTACAGGATAATATAATCTTAGGATACAAAATATTTACAATCTGGCTGCACCAATCAAATCTCCAAGCATATCTCTCAATTGTTGTCCCTTCATGGCCTACACCCAGTGGCTCTTAATGTCCCCGCCTTCTGAATACATCTTCCTTGCACACTATCTTCTCGTTTCCACAGCCTGCTTGCTCTTCTCTGCCATACTCTGAACCTCACGCTCTGTCCCGGCTCTTCTGTAGCTGGCTCTTCATTAGAGGCACCAGGATGGAATGACAGTGTAACAGGAGTGGGTAGGCGGGTTTCCATTCTACCACTCCCACCAGGTGTGGTTTGGGACAATGGCTGCAATTATCTACTGGGAGCCATGGCTATGACAGTGACCCCTCTCTATGAGAGTCACCCCTCTCTATGAGAGTCACCCCTCTCTATGACAGTCAGCCCTCTCTATGACAGTCAGCCCTCTCTATGACAGTCAGCCCTCTATGACAGCGACTCCCCTCCAAGATGCCATTTTCTCCAGGCTTTGGCCATACCATCATTTTGGCTCTGTCAGCATCCTGCTCCTGCTTGGTCCTGGGTACCTCAAGCTCCTTTCACCACCCACGTACCTGAATTTAACTCTCTTTTGCTGCTGGATGATACACCTTTGTGATACACATGCTTCACTATCTGAAAGACCTCACCTACTTCTCTTTGATCATTCTTAGATTCATCTTCTAAGGTCTACTTCAAAAGTCTTCTCTCCAGTGCATTCTACTGCATTACAAAGGTAGAACCTGCTTTAGTGCACCATCTAGTGAAAGGATGAATTGCACTGTAATGTTACTGTTCCCAACAGATTCAGCTTCTCCAAAAACAGCTCCTAACTTCCAGTCTCTCCCTAGTACTTAGCACAGATGTGTCAAGTAATTATGATTACAGAGAAGCCAATAATTGAATGAATGGTAACAGGACTTAATTACTGAGCACAGCACAGTTATGTGCCATTAAGTAGTATTTCCTGACAAGAGTATTCACAAAGCTACTACTCCACAGTGACCCCCACTCTGGGATGAGTTAGTCTAAACACAGCTGCTGGGATCCAGCTGGAGACAAATGCTGATTGCTGCACAGAGAACCAGCTAGGTAGGTCTTCCCTAACTAGTTCCCCACAATCCCTTATCACCTGGCAGTGTGTTTTCTGCTTATTATGCTAATTAGATTTTACTTGAAAGATGTAATTATTGCTGCAACCCAAGGAAATAATTAATGGCCAATTTTAGTGGGCAAAATATTCATTAATCAAGTCAACAGACAAGAGACCTACAGAGTTTAGGGGGGAAAGCCCTGAGAGAGGAGAAAAGATAATCATCTAGAGGGGTCTCCTGTCTCATAAACGTGGGTTAGATCTATTCAATTACAGCCTCTGGAAAGCTCACGTTTCAGATTTAGTCCTATGCCTTCTAAAGAGGTCTACGTTCAAACATCTGGCTTCAAGGTACGTTGTGAAACAGGATTATTTATTTTAAAACATTTATGTAAGAATGAACATGTTTGCATACAGTATTATTACTCAGCTACCAAAAATTCAGTCTCTCACTGACCTAGAATTCATCAATTAACTAGCCTAGCCCGTCTCTACGTCTCAGCTCTGGGATTGTGAGACTCACTATCATGCTTAGCTTTCTTTATGTGGGTTCTGGGGATCAAGTTCAGGTTCTCCTGCTTATAAGGCAAATACCTTACTGATTAAACTATCTCCCTAGTCCTATTTGATGATATGAAACAAAAATATTTCGTGATCACAAGGAGACAACAGTGATCTCAAGGTTTGTGTCTTTGAAAGGCTCACCCCCGCCTTGGGGATGTCTGAGGTCACAGACACCGCTGTCCGTTCTCTGACATTAAAGGAAGGTAGAAGTCAGTGGTCATAAGAACCCAATTCAGGATGGCGAATGTTACATCATCATTGTGCGTTACAAACACCTGACTTCTCAAATCCAAGGGAAGATGATCTCTAATACGTTGGTAATCAGAGCCTGGGAAATACAAAACATTAAAGACAAAGATGCTCCAGAGATTAGATTAAACCCATACTTACTAACAAAAGGTATATCCATCTTAAAGCGTATTGCATCTAAAACAAACAAAACAAACATAAACCATGTCCCCCGTCTTGTCCCCCATATCGCTTCTATAATATTCATGCCCTCAGATTTATTTTTGACATGTTTTTCTGCTACATTATAGGGACTTAAGGACAGGAGATGGGTCACAGAAGGCAGCATATAATCACTGGGAGTCAACTTAAAAGCAAAAAAAAAATTTTCCATGTTTTTATTTAATTTTAAATGCAAACAATCATATTCTAGCTCCCGCTTGCCCATAAAGCTGTTTCACAGTCCAGAAAAAAAAAATCATTTTAAATACTGTTCAACATCCACATCTTAATGGTCTAGATGCTGAAACTTTTCACTCAAAGTAATGATCTCCAGGAGTAAAAATAATATAATTATAACTGAACTACTTGGTCAGCTAAATCATAACCAGAAATGCATGGATACGTATTTCATTTGTGTGCAAAAAGAAGGGGTGGGGGGAGAAAAGAAAACCTTCATTCTGGACCATCAGCATGGCACTAAATTTTGATCTGTCATTGAAAACAGTCACTTCTGTTTCTGGCATATGCATGACAACAGGGTACAGCAATTGGCAAAGACAGTTCATATTTCACATTAAATCTCCACCTGACCTTAGGAGTAAAGGTGGAGAGACTCATGAATAAGGAATTATTTGTTACATAAACAGTTCCTTTCTTCTAAACATACACACACACACACACACACCAAGAAAACCTCTCTGAAACCATAGAAAGGTCTTACCTGCCTGTGAGGAAATGTAATATTGGTAATATATTTGCAAAATTGGGCAGTACAGACCCAAAGTGTGCTCTCCAGGTGGCTCTGTGGTCTGAAGGACCAAGCAAGCCCCCATGAGTACTTCAGTGGAGAACTCAGGTGGGTTCAAAGGCATTGCCAGGTATTGTGGGTGTGCCTCTGAGACACAAGGCTTGGGGGTGGAGCAGAAAGGCACTCGTGGAAGCAAGCACATCTGCTGTTCTCCCCACCGCTTGTGTTGAAACTACACATGAATCTGCATTTAAATGGAGTTTTTATCTTCCTGTTAGTCTGTCCTTAAAGGACACTTGGAGAAAAGCTTTGCAGGCATTTCCTTTACCTCGATCGGTATCTCTTTTGGCTTCCTAGTGTGCCCCTTCATCTCCCAACCCCAGAGCTCAAATAGAATGCTCACACTTCAGCACGGTCCCAGCTACTCTAACTGAACTGGAATGAAAGACGCACTGTGTGAAGCACCTGTGTACAGTTCACCCTACAGGTCTGAGAGCCACTGTCATGTTGGATGGGGGAAGCCCTGTGGATACTCTCTCCTGGACCAACACCCAGCATTGACCCTCTTACAGAAACAGAAAGCCATTCAGGATGGATCCTGTACTAGAATATTAAAGAGCTTCTCAGGCTGCCTGCAGGGCCTGGTCCAGCTGCAGGGGGGGAGGGGCACCTAGGGTTTCTGATGTGCTGGTCTGGGAGCAGTAAGCATCAGCCTTTCAAGCAAGATTCCTGTGACTCTAATCCTGCTGATGATAAAGGGGCAGCTCTTAGAAGCACTGCACTTAAATGACTAAGGCAGTCTGGTAATCTTGGATTAGTGTCCCGGGTAACTGAAGGCTACAGGCTTCTCTGATGCAGTAGTCAAGGACAGTACTACTATCAGGAACATTAAGGAGGAACTGAGGGCACTGGTCCTTAATCCTATCCCACTGTGAGTCACAGTGAGCCAAGGACTGAGGAAACTTGTCCCGGGAGACTCCGAGCCAGGCAGCAACCCTTAATTCCAGCGTTCATCTCTGAATCACTGATCATGTGTTCCTTAGTTTAGAGACACAGGGTGTGGCCAGCAAGAACAACAAACTGCCTCTAATATTTTAATAAAAATCACAGCAAACTTTCCTAGCAATGGGCCCAAGATCAACTTTTCTGAAAGCAACTAGTGGTAGACCTGGGCTGGAAACCAACCCATGGCTGCTTGTTAAATCAACTCAAGCAGTAGATCTTACAGCTGTAAAAACAGTGGTTTAAAATCCAAGCTAACAGCCACCCAAATAGATGCTATACTTAAGCTTTAAATCCACATAGTCTTCAACCACTGTCAGCTAAGAGACATGGGAAAGGAATAAAGAAATCGGCATCGGCTTTTCTCGAGAGGACACTGGCTTTTGGCTGCAGTAATTTCAAGTGTAGAAGCCACTGACCAGTGAGTCGCAGGGAATCATGAGGGTGTCCCGAGCAGTGTTCCTCTCCCCTACCCCTGGGGATCTATCTGCGCCATGACCTCCAGCGAGCAGTGAGAAGTACAAGTACAAGTGTCAGAAAACTCAATACTTCTGGGTTGTTCAATGTTAATCTTTGAGGAGTTTCTGGAGTAGAAGTAAACAGGAAATTGTTGCCTCTGAAAAGGCTCTCTGTTCCTAGCAAGGCAATAGCATGAAGATGAGAGGTCGTCCACAGGACAGCCACACACCTACCAGCATACACACAGCTACATGCACAGGGTTTGCTGGACCCTCAGCCGCTCCTATCCTAGACCTCTCATAAGCACAATTAGAGAGAGAGAGAGAGAGAGAGAGAGAGAGAGAGAGAGAGAGAGAGAGAGAGAGAGAGAGAGAGAGAAAGACAGAGAGAGGGGGGGGGCTCTGTAATCTACAGCTTTGTGAGTGACTGACATAGCTTCAGAGTCCTCAGAGAACTTTGGCATAGATTCTTTCGGGCAATTCCAGGAACCATGGGGGAAGGAGAATAGGGTGGTTTTTTGTTTTGTTTTTTCATTTTGAAAATTAAGGAACTGAACAGATACAGTCACAAAGGTTATGGGGAAACTGGCTAACTGTTACAGGTCATCAAAAAGAGACATCAGGTCAAAACTAAGCAAATCCAAACAAAGCATGAACTCTACTCTAGTTAAGAATGTATCACTATACTAATATAACCAAGCTGTCAGGAATATGAAAAAAAACTGGGGTTGGGAAAACTAAATAATTCTGTATTGTTTTTTGTAAACTTAAAACTAAAACAAAAAGGTTGTTTAAAAAATGAGGGAACAGATGATATTCAGACAATAAAAGAGGCAGGCACAGTTGCACTGTTTTCTGTATGCTTAAGATATTTTTAGAAGAGTTTGTAATTTAAAATATTTTAGGATTTGAAGATATAAAATATACACACACATACACACATAGATGCACAGACAGAGATGCACACAGGCACACACACACACACAGATGCACAGACAGAGATGCACACAGGCACACACACACACACATAGGCACACACACACAGGCACACACATACAGGCACACACACACAGGCGCGCACACACACACACACACACACACACACAAAGATGTGTGCTCACATACACTTAAAAAATCGTTTTTCCCAAAGAAGTAAAGGATTTGTGTGGAAAAAAATGCTATGCTATAAAAGGCCTGAGATAGACCTCAGCAATCTGTTGCTATGCGTCCTTTCAGCAGGAGCCACCTTACTCCAGACAGATGGACTTGGTCCACCCACCTCCAAAGACCCAGGCCCCACATGTCCCTGACATGCAATGAGGTCTCCCCACATCTCCCTGACATGTGCTGAGGTCTCCCCACATCTCCCTGACATGCACTGAGGTCTCCCCATGTCTCCCTGACATGCACTGAGGTCTCCCCACATCTCCCTGACATGCACTGAGGTCTCCCCACATCTCCCTGACATGCACTGAGGTCTCCCCATGTCTCCCTGACACGTGCTGAGGTCTCCCCACATCTCCCTGACATGTGCTGAGGTCTCCCCATGTCTCCGTGACATGCACTGAGATCTCCCCACATCTCTCTGATATGTGCTGAGGTCTCCCCCATTCTCCTGTGAGGACACTGGTTCCTTGAGGCTTGCATCCCAATAAGTTCTCTTCCAATGGTGGGTTACAGCATGGAGAATGTTGTTCCTCACACACCAGTGACATCTGAATGACAGCCATGGTATGAGTGACCTGCAAGGTGAAAAGCTGCCCTAGTTTTAAAGCCAAGCCATTAGCCATCTACTGTGTCAGTCCTCTGCTGAAGACTGGATGACCTTAAATCAGTGGGAAAACCTGCAAGCTTTCATTTGGGAGTATTGACTCACAGCTTTGGGGAGGTAGAGGCAGGAGGATGAGGAGTTCAAGGCCAGGCTCAGCTACAGGAGACTGTTACAAGCCAGCGAGCCAGCCAGCTACCCGGCCTTTCATCTTCCTAGCATCTTAGAAGCCAGAGGAGCGCACATCAAGTCCTTTGCATACTGCTTTCTTACATTTTCTAGCCTCCCAGGAGTTAAAAACACACTGGGACCTGGAGATTCTGAGGGAAGGAGGGATCAGAGGACTGGACAATCCATAAACTGAATTCAAACCCCTGGAATAGTAGGGCATTCATAGCTGCCCAAACACTCCTGAGGTTAGCTATTTTTTGCTCTGCTGTTTCAATGCCAACACCAAGGAGTGTGTATGGAGGCCAGCCTTCTCCCAACACCTTCACCCTGGCATTCACTTAGACCAAAGGAGAAATGACGACAGAGAGAAGCCATTGAACATTATTTTCAAGGTCGAGACACAAACACCAAAGCTTACTGGTTCGCTTTCTACACCAAATATAGCCATCTCACATGTCTGCTGGCTGCCCTTGCTCTTGAACATGTCATTACCTCATTTTCTATTGTTCTCCTTTCTCCTGCAATGGACTCAAACCTACCCCTTCCCTGACAAGCCCATTAAGGTCCCAAATGAAGCTCCAACATGGAGCTGCTTTTTTTTTCATTGTTCACTGTCTCATTCAAACACAGTTTACTGAACATTTACTATGTACCACAAATTCTTCCGAGAACTAGAAATATAACAGTGAACAGAAAGGAGGAAATCCCTTCTGGGGGGTATGGGGTGGGGGGGCTTACATTATAAGTAGGAAACAGGTCCATGGGGACAAATGTAAATATATCCTCTTGTATATAGTATGTCAGGTGGGACCTCCTAGGAAGAAAAGAGAACACAGAAGGGGATACAGAGACAGAGGGTATTCTCATGGCACTGGCATCATATGCTAATTCATTTAATGTGTCTGTGCTGCTTCCTCAGCTGGATGTTCCTGTAGTAATTAAATAAAATTGGCCTCTGGTCAAGCCAACTATCTAAGCTGCAGCAGCTCTGCCTAGCCCAGCCACCATGTTTCTCGGCCTGAAGCCACGTGCCAGCTGCAGCTAGAACTGGCCTGCCAGAAACACCAGCCCTGTCACCCACTAGATGCCAGCGTGAGAGATGGCTCTGCTAATCTTCCATGCTGTCTCTGCAAGGCAGGGCACTGCCCAGACCATTCTGCCATCCATGTGGGCCCAGTAAGAGAATGAGACTCTAATTCTTATAGATTAATCAAAGGCTTTATATGTTTGATAATGATTAATAACAAGATGCCCATATGAAGAGAGTGGTATCCCAGTTAGCTAACCTAATTATAAGTTTATAAGTTGTTCCCCACGAGTGCTCTCCATACCTGTGTGGTTCTCCATCCTCCTACATCTCTGCCCTCTCTAGCTCCTCCTCTTCCTTTTTTTCTTCCTCTCCCAACTCCTCCTCTTCCTCTCCTTACTCCTCCCACCTGAGCTCCTCCTACATGTTCCATTCTTTCTCAAAGGACAGAGCTATTCTGGAGTTCTTTCAGGACAGACTTATGAACACAGTAGGTGACTACCAGTTCTGTTGTATGACAGAAGTTATATAATTATTGGAGCTGACTGACATTTTAGAACCTAAGATCTCTGCAGGATAAGAGAGATGGACTGCTCACCTGGGAGTTGTGCTTGGTGAGCCATTCCACTTCCATCCCACATCAATCTATCGCAGAGCTGTGTCCTGGGCACTGGGTGTAACATCCACCAGCTGTGGGTACATAGCCAGGGCTGAGGCTTGGACATTTCCTGAGTGTGTGTGTCCCTGGGGAGGCATAGTCCTTGGGACCGGGAAGTGTTGTAAGAGGCGGTGCCTGGTTTGTCATCATAGCATTATCCACCCAACATCATTCTTTTAGGACCTCAAGTCAGTTCTCCAGAGACTGAGGTGACCCCACAGTGTTTCCTGGGCCTGTGTTTTGAGATTCAATCTCCTCCATCCATCTTCATACCATCCATCTTCACGGTCTCACCAGATCCCAGCTAGTTCTCGCTGGCACCACACCCTTGGACATCCAGAACGACGAGTTCAAGAAACCTCTTTCTTTATAAAGTTATCCAGACACAAGTAATTTTATTATAGGAACATAGCCCGTGAAATCCTATACTCATGACATGGGCATTCAGGTAAAACAAAACAAAACAAAACAAAACAAACCAGACCACCACAGGGTATGTGATTATTTGTTTGAAAGAAACACGCTAAGGGATGGAAAGGAGACTGGGTGAAGTGGTTGGGAGGGGGCGTGGGAAAGCTTCTGAGAAGGCAATGTTCCAGCCATAACCTAAACGTCAAGAAGGAGCCAGCTGGGCAAAGATGAGAAAGGACTGGGCTAGGGCAGAGAACAAGGCAAAGGCCCAGGGGTGAAAACATACTGTGTGCAAAGAACCATGTCCCAGGGCCATGGCTGAGAGAGGGGGGCTGGTTCTCACAGGTTCTGTGAGTTAGGGAGTGAGTGTTACTCCGGGCAATGGGAAGCCATGGGTGCCACTACGCAGGAGAGAGTGAGATGTACATTTAAGATCACTCTAACAAGACAGCTCCCAAGTCAGTGACCACATGCTACTGACTTTTTTCCCCTCACCAGCTTTTGGGAAAAACAGACTCAAGTCCAAGTCCATGTTCTGCTGCTATTTATTGGTTGGCTGTGGGAAGAAGGATGACTGCGGGGTCACCCTTCCACTACAGAAGAGTTGTTCTAATCTACCTTCCACTTTGAGAGTAAAACGACCTTTTGGACATTGCCCACGAAGCCTCTGCAAGTACACAGTCTTTCCCTCAAGCGCCGTGCCAGACTCTGCTTGGTCAGTATGTCTCAGGTTTCTTTTCCTATGGGTTAAGCTAGAAAAAAGGAAGAAGACGAGGGCACACTGCCGACGAGGCAAGGCTAATAACTCTTAGCAGGTATCATTTTCTCCCATCCCATCAAAACCTCCTTTGGGTAAGAGATTAAACTATGCTATAATTCATACCATTTTGTGAAAACTTGAATACATACGTTGGTACAGTATCAACATAGGTTATCTGTGGTGTAAGTAAGAGTAGGGAAGTATTTTACTTTGGAGAAAGTAGGAAAAGCGCTCTGTGGAGCTACAAGGCAAGTGTGCAGGGACACGTGGCTCAGAGCTGATGCTGTAGCAGGAAGACACTGGCAGGAGACCCAGTAACTGGGCTTCTCAGGAGGTAGAAACCAGAGGCGCCATTTTAATTCTGACATCCAGGACTGGTGCCACAGTGACATCTTGTGGTCACAGGCTTCATGACATGTGGGCAGAGCCAAGGCAGACACTGACATACATGCATGTATATATTTCCATCATCTTAACTTTATGGCATGGAAACACAAACGTTTTCTTAACCACAGGCTCACTGTTTCCCTCCAGGAAATAAGAAGCAAGAGAATCTGGCCATAGTTTGCTGGTGACGCTCGCTCTACCTGCCTCACAGGGGACTTAGTGACAGTTTTCAAGCAGTTGTAGCTCTCCACTGAACATGTACGTGGCACCTGAGACTTGGCCAGGAGTTACTCAAGCTTGTTGGTTGTTTTAAACCTGCACCTGGGGACCCCGAGTACCAGCCAACCCTGCCCCCCCATGAATTCTAAGAGCAGCAAGGAAGAAATAAAGAAAAACCTAACATGCTTCTTTGGAATTTCAAAATTAAATTTCCTTATACAACCATACCCTGGGGCTCCGCAGTGCTGGAAGCAGGCCAGCAACCATCACCCTGCAGGATCCCATAGGATTCTGAGTGTTGACTGCACTCAAAGCCCTGTGGAATCCTGGTGTACTCTGCAGGGCTCATGCCAACAGGAATGAATGGCCCCATCATCACAGAGCAAAGAACTGGAGAGCGGCTGACTTGAGTGGGGACCCGGAAAGGCTCCAAGGAAGTGAATGGCAGTTGGTCTTTAGAGCCACAGTTTGAGGCCTGTGAAGGCAAAGCTACCTACCTTTGGAGTCAGACAAAAGAGGATTTGATTTATACGCATAACCTCCTGACCATCTGAGAATCTTCAAACCCTTCCTCCTTTGAAACCAAGGCTGATAAAGCCACCTTCTATTGTGGTCGTGAGGGCTGAATGAAGTTGTTGGAGAGTCAGAACACAGTAGGAACACATACATGATAGTCACAGTAGCTATTAGAGAGTGGGGGCAGTACAGAGCCAGGCAGGAGAGGCCACTGCCTCTGATGGCATTAGGAGCATGTGTGACACAGGGAAACACCTGGAGAGCACCTGGACCTCGGGCTCATCCATCACCTCCTGAGCCCCCACAGCCCATTCTTACCTTTCTTCTCTATGGTCCCACCACCTCAAATCTACTGCCACCAACAGGCGGGTTTAGCGTTGTTTTTCTCTTTTAAATTGTTATGCTTACTTTGCTGCTTAAAAATAATCTACTAAAGGAGTGGGGAATCTAGAAAACTATGAGAAACAAGGAACCTATCATCAATGGTCCAAAAGTTCAGTCTGTGCATTTTGCTGTACTTCTTTCTAGTCTTCTCTGAGTATTTAAAAATATGGCCCCAGGCTTCACACTGTAAATAATAGCCTAAAGATGTTTTCCATATTTACTATTCATAAAACCTAGTATCCTAGTACTCGGTTAGTACAAACCTATGTCTGACACTTAGGAGGATCTGAAGAATGTGAGGTGAAGGCCCTCTTCTGCAGAAGGCTGATTTAGCAGATGGCAAACAAAGGAGAAGTAAAAACAGGGTGAGATCAGAGACAGGGGCGGGTCACACAAAGATGTCCCCAGGGGCCTCGCTTTAGACAAGGCCCCCCGCAGCCCCAAGCAGACTTGAGAGGCTCTCCTGAGTGGATCTCTGATAACAGCACCACATTTCTGTAGGTCATGGCCAAGTCCTGTAGATCACGACCAGCTCATCTCCTCTTTCCCAGTGTACAGAACAGAAGCAGGCACACCCGCTCACCGCAAACGAAATTCAGAGAAAATTTCCAATTATGTTTTATGTCACAAAAAAACTGGGCTTTAGATGAAAATCTTAAAAAAATTCCTAATAATTAGAAGTGAATTCTGAAATTTTATATTCCTGGTACCTTAATAATGTATAATATAAAACTTAGTAAGAGCATACTCCATATGCGATTATGAAAACTGGAATCACTTGTTCCTGGGGAAGCATTTCCTGATGAGCCTCTGCTACGGGTTGGAAGTAGTTGTCCTCAAAGGTTCATGAGCTGGAGGCTTAGTCCTCATGGTGATGTGAGGTGGTGGAACTTTTAGGAGGTGGGTGGGGCTTGCAGGTGTTGGGTCACAGGGGAGAGGTTAATGTAGTTTTTGTAGGACATCAGTCCTCAGGAGAGCAGGCTTTGACAAAACACAGCACTCCATGAGCTTGGAGTCTTCTGTACTGTCTGCTTCCTCTTTCTCTCCATGTTGTGACATAGCCAAGGGGACCACTGACAGAGGCTAAAAACATAGGCTTGCTCAACCTTGAACATACAGTTCTCAACAAAAACAAAACAAACTTTTTGTAAAGTTCCAGCTTCAGGTATTTGCTTCAGAAAGAGAAAATAAAGCCGTGTTCATCACACATTCATTCAGGGAGGACCAGATAAACCTTCTCAAGTGGGTGTTATGGGCCGGGTGCTGGAGAGGAAAGGCAAAGGGAACAGGTAGTTCTCATGCTCTGTGAACAGGGTGCTTAGTAGGGTGAGGCTGAGCAGCAGCAGACAGTCATGGCCCGATGTGATTAACGTTACAGACGAGTGAAGTACATGAAGGCTGACAGACATTACCAACAAATGTCATGTTAAAGAATGAGCACCAAGAATGAGTACTATGTCAACCAAGATCTGCAGAGTTAGGAAAGTCTTTTCATAGAGATGACACTTAAGTTATTTCAACTTAAAGTAGAGTTAAGCAAGGCCATAAAGAGGGGTCTGAGAAGAGGAAACGGCATGTTAGTAATTCTAGAGCAGCAGAGAAACAGTGAAAAATTGACAAAACCACACTCAGAACAGCTTGGTCAGAGAGAGGGAAGGGGGCCTGGTGAAAGAATGGATGACCACAAATACACATAGGGACATACGTGTGCACAGATGTGCTCACTTACACCTTCACCTGCCAACACGCCCTTGCATATGTGTGCACAGATGTGCTCACTTACACCTTCACCCGTCAGCACGACCTTGAATCTGTGTGCACAGATGTGTTCATGTAGACCTTAGCCTGCCAGCATGCCCTCGCATATGTGTGCACAAATGTGTTCATGTAGACCTTTGCCTGCCAGCATGCCTTATTTTATGAGGAAACTGAGGCAGGAGAGGATGTGAGCTGGTGAGAAACAGTAATTAGCCCAGACTTCTCATCAGCAGGAAAAGATGGAGTTTGCATTATTAGAGAAACATTATTAGAGAAACACTGTTGATATAATGTAAAGAGGCTCTAAAAGGTCCAGAGAAGGTAGAGAAAGGTAGGAGGTGATGGCCAAATCTCCATTTCCTGAACAACTGCTTCCTAAAGCATCAAGCTGAATCACAAGATGGGCTTCTGATCTGCAAGACAGCTAAGGTTCTCCTGAGAATGCCTTCACCACATGAAACTGGTGATCATAGCAACAGCCCCAATACTTCTCCTGTCCAGAAAACCATGATAGCAATGGTGTTATCCCATATCACCTTCTTATAAACATTGCCTTGACTTCATCTCTCAAGAAGTGTTCTCGATACTTCAGATGCCTAGGGATGTTTTCGTTTGACCTCTTTTCTTGCCTCTTGGGGGTTACCTACTTTGTCATCTCTTTGTTGAAGAAATGCCATTTATGAGTGACACTGTTGTAAAACATAAGTTCTCCTTCTTAACCCACTTACATTATTTTCCCCTTAGAGCTCTGGGTAATACAAACATCGTAGTCTGTCTAATGGGTTTTGTTCAGCAACACGATGCCAAAATCTTCATAAGAATCACTACAAGAAAAAGCCGTGGGGAATCCTCAAGTCAGACAAGGAAGCTGGAAAAAGTAAACTGGCCTGTCTTACCCTACATGGCTAAGTTTCAAACCCAGGCCTGACTTTAAATCAAGATCTGTTCTATTTTATCAATGTACAATTCAGATAGAAGTAAACACTATTTGAAAACAAACTTTGTCAAACTGGAAGACCGTGTGCTTGTTAAAGACTGGCCAAGACGCCAGTGTGGGGAATGGGAGCCTACACACATGGCTCAACACACATGGCTCAGTGGTTGAGGGAGCTGGCAGAGTTTGAGCGTTGGTTCCCAGTATCCACACTAGGTGACTCACAGCTGCCTGAAACGACAGCTCAGTGGCATCCAATGCTCTTGCACACTTCTGCACATACACACCTAGATATATGCATACATTTAAAGGGGGTGATGGCTAGAGATGGCTCAGTGTTTAAGAGCAGTGACTGCTACTCCAGAGGAACCAGGCTTAGTTCTTAGTTCCCACATGCTGGCTAACAACTGTATGTAACTCCAGTTCCAAGGGTTCCAATACCTTCCTCTGGCCTCTATGGGTGTATAGACATCCATATATAGAATAAAAATAACTCTTGAAAATAAATAAAGAGGCCAATCATAGGCTTAGAATTCTGCAGATGGTCTTCCACTTACAGAGGTTTAACTTTCAGATGGTGCAAAGGCAATACACATTCAGTAGAAACCCAACGCTGAGTTTTGAATGTGTTCCTAGTGACTCACACACAATACAGTACCATGAAGAGGTATTTGCACTTGCCACATTATCACTAGAGGATAAAAAGCCTTACTTTACATCACTAATCAAGAACATTCAGACTCTAAAACTATATCCTCAACCCCAACCCTGCATTTCTGGCATGGCAATGTACTTGTTTGTCTTTGTGGCACCAGACATTAGATTGCTGTAAAAATAGATGGGTCTTTGGCCAGGTTTCAGAAACTCCAAGCTCTAGAACAACTTCTCTGTTGGCCTCTAGTATAGAAGAGATGTGTGGGGGGGGGAGGGTGGGATGGGGGGTTATTATCCAAGTATGCATTGTTGTCACTGAAACTCCACACTAAACTCCATCAAGAAGGTCTGGGTAAGCGTGGGGATTGTATGTCAGTCATATAGTCATCTACTCATGTCAGTCAGTAGAATAGCCATGTACTTTATCATCTAAACTCTTAGAGTACTTCTAAGACTGGAAAGGAGTGCTAGTAATAAGACAAATGAGTAGCCCCGAATGGCTGGGACCAATCAACCCATGGTCATCACAGACTTGAGCCTGCTTACACTCCTGCTTGGGACATAGATTACTGCATCCTAGAGACCTTGCTGGGTCTGACCCCAGGCTTATAACCTTGTCTTAGTGCTAGCAGCAGAGAGTAGTTTAACATGAATCTAAGGGAAAAGACGAGACAAGGCTAGGAAAACTATAAAAACATTCTTTTCTAAAGTACAGAACTAACCCAAACTAGACCTGCTCTAAGCCTGGCATGAAGAGCTAGACCAGGCTGCCTGCCTTTAATAAGCACCTCTAGACTTATGGCCTAGAGAACAGTCTCCAGATAGATGAACAAGAATGAGAGAGAGAGAGAGAGAGAAAGAGAGAGAGAGAGAGAGAGAGAGAGAGAGAGAGAGAGAGAGAGAGACTGCTGCAGTTGCTCCATAGTCCCTGGCTCTGCTAGTCTGATAACGCCCTGCTGTGTGAACTTCTATTGGGTGCTTTCTACCAAAACCCCTGAAGTGCCCTACTGTGTGCACCTGAACTGAGTAAGGAGCCCAGTAGCCAGCCAAGGAGGACATCACTATGTCACTGTTGAAATAACTTGCACAGGCTGCTTTTGTTCTTTTCAAGTTTGCAAACTTTATCTCGGCTGTCAGGAAGCCTCTGCACTTTACCATTGGGGGATTTGTAAAAACAGTATTTCTTATGGAGACTGGCCAGAGTTTAAAGACAACATTGGCCCCTAACCCAGAACTCCAGACCCAGTTGTCTTTTACTAAAGGCTTTTAACTGAGTAGAACCCAAATTAAGTATTCCTGGAGCCACCAGGGCTGGGGATGGAAGCAAGCCACTCACTGATTGGCTAACATCAAGGTTCGTGGTAGACCTGCATAAGTCACATAATTCACTGCGCTCCTTACCTCGGGTTTCCACTGCGTCAAGTCAGAAGCTCATTTGATTTGCTACACTGAGTGGCCTTCACACCTTCCCTCCTATTCTCCAGTGTGTCTTTTTCCATTACCCGTGTTTAAAAACAGACTCTTGAATTTATGGGCATTTAGGACTCCAAGCTCTGGGCTCACCACAGACTAGGCCCCTAAATGGTAACAGCTGAGCTAGCTTGTTAGGAAGGTTGAGGCCCCCTCCTCTCGCTGGAGAAACAGGAAGGATGGATGCTTGGTCTCAGCCTGTGTCCACCTTGGGGGCTGCTGAGAGAAGAAAGGTACCTTGGGAATAGGGTCGTGTTGCTCTCATCACAAAGGAGGGAACTGTCTTTCTTTATTTGGGGAAAACTTCTCCTCAGCACCAACCCAGCCTTCTGACATCCAGAAGGAGATTGCAGCACGAGTCTACTTACAAGCCATATTCTCCTTCAGCTATTAAAATAGCCTTCCTTTTGTGACATGATGCTTAACAGGAGTTGTTTTTTTTTTAAGTTTTTCATTAGCAAAAATAAAGACCATTAATGATTTGATACAATGCCCCAGTGTTATAAAAATTTTACTGTCTCTGAAATGACAAAGCTGGAGAATGTTTGCTAAATCCCTGGCCAGGGCCTCTGATGAGCAGGAAAGGGGGATATGCTTGGGAGTATAGGGAAAGCCAGTCTGCTCAAACATCAGAACCAAACAATGAAGGAGACAGTAAAGAAAGTTAAGTCTTTAGGGATTGCTCTTTACTGGGCTTCGGGCTCACCTACATTTAGCATTGTGACTACCCTGCAAGGAGCATTAAGAAAATCAGAGCACATGGATGCACACGGCTCATCCAGGGAAACACAGTCGGTGGAAGCCTGAGCTTCAGCCTGAGCCTCTTTTCTTTCCTTGCTTATGCAGTGGAACTGGTGAGGCAGGGCTAACTGCCTTTCATTGAACAAGTACCATGCAACTTCTGAACAAATCAGCTAATTGCATACTTATTTCCAAACCCAAGTTATCTTAGAGACATTACAATAGACTTTAATATAGTCTATGCATTTCTAGTTATTTTACATGAAAATGTGTTTCCCAGAACTGCAACATTTCTGAAGTCCCTTTATTGAAATGGGGCCAAGCTTACTATGACATAAAAAAAAAACCTATCCTTTTGTACTATTCAGGAGAACCAAAACATTACCTAAGTAGTCAGAATACCCTTTAACTTCAAGAACTCTGGCTATTCTGTTGCTTGTAGCTATTACTAAAGAAGCAAGCATGTATTCCTAAGACTACCAAAGGACCTGTCTTAATTAATGTTCTATTGTTGTAAGTAGACACCATGACCAAGGTAATTTATAAAATAAAGCATCTGATTGGGGGCTCACTCACAGTTCCAAAGGGTTAGTCCATGAGCATCATGGTTGGGAGCATGGAACCAGGCAGGCAGGCATGGCTCTGGAGCTGTAGCTAGGAACTCCTATCTGATCCACAAGATGGAGGCAGAGAGAACGAGCCTAAGACTGGAGTGAGCTTTTCAAACCTCAATTCTCCCAGGGTCACATCTCCTCCAACAAGACCACACCTCCTAATCCTTCCCAAACAGTTCCACCAACTAAAGACTGAGCCTTCAGACATATGAGTCTGTGGAGGCCATTCTCATTCTCATTATCTGGGAGCCCTTGAAAAATACTGAGATGGAGAAATCTGAATGATTTCTGTCTGTGGATTTCCCTTAACCACCAGTGGCTACTTTACAAACTGCCACAAACCACAGTATGGCTCCTTCCCTTCTTTCTTCCCTCCCTACCTTCCTCCCTTCCTCCCATGTTCCCTTCCTTTTTCCCTCTTCTATCTATCTATCTATCTATCTATCTATCTATCTATCTATCTATCCACCCATCCATCTGTCTATATCTACCTGTCTGTCAGCAGTGTCTCAGGGTTTCTGGCTATCCTGGAGCTCATTATGTAGATCATGCTAGTCTCAAAATCATAAAGATATTCATGTCTTTGCCTCCTGCGTACTAGAATTAAGGGTATATGCCACCATGCCTTGCCCTGTGACTATATTCTTAAAGGTATACAGAATTCAGTATTAAATCTAGCTTTTTGTATCCATTTAATTGACTAAATACAACAATATGCTATGAAATTCTTGTTTGCCACCTTTCTATTCTACTCATTTCAACTTCTAGATACAGCAAGTACTCTGCCTCTGGCATGAATCAAAAACACATCCATTCATTAGCATATGCAAATTAAGACAGAAAAAAACAAGCATTAGTGTACTTAACTGTAATAATAGTTGGACAGATCCCTCTCAGAATATCTTTACTGATAGTTTTAGAAACACTATTAGCACTGGTGAATAATATTAAGCATTCATTCATTCATTCATTCATTCATTCACTCATCACCCAACAAACAGGTACTAGGCATCTGTTAATATGTCAGCCACTGTCTTCAGGTGATGGGTCCACAGAACTGAATTTAAAATTCAGACAAATTTTTGCCACGGTGGACATTTCCATATGTTTGGGAATAGACTGATAATAAACAACAAAATCATAAGTTCCTTACATTAAAATGCAGAATTTAAATAAAAAAGAATAATTTTCCAGTTGGCAACAGAAGCCCCCGAGTTTCTTAAATTTACTTCTTCGTACCAGGAGAAAAGTTGTTTTGTAAAAGATTTAACATAATTAATATGCCTAACTTAAAGCAAAACCATGCACACATTTTTTTGTTAATAACCAAATTCCAGACATAGTTGTTTTTTGTTTTTTGTTTTGTTTTTTTTTTTTTTTGCAGCTTTTCCAAGTGCTACAACAATTCAAAGGACTATGTCAAGCTTGTTTTAGGTGATGGCCTCAGAGAGGAAAATGGCTCCCAGCTCAGGAGCCTGTCTTCCCATGTTCTGCCCTGTTAGTTACTTCTCAAACGACTGAGGACTACCTTTCTGCTGGATCATTTCTGCTGGCTACAGCAATGCTGTACTCTCTAAGATCTAAGATGAAAGAGAAAGAAAGAGAGTGACACAGGGCAGTCAAGGGTGAGCATTGGACACATCATTCTTTGGTTCTTGAGAAGAACTGCCAACAGGTGAAAAGCGAGTCCTAAAAAAACCCGTCTGCATCCACAGCTATCAAACACGTGCTTGCAGAGCCTGGTAGAATCATACGGGAAGTCTCCATGAAGCAGCCAGTAAAGATCTTGCTTAAATGAAAATAAGCAAAGCAGTCAGGTGATAGCAGCACTCAGGAGGCAGAGGCAGGCAGGTACAAAGAAACCCTGTCTCAGAAACTAAATGAAAATATTAAAATCTGTCATCCTAAGCCCATGCATGATGGGTAAAAATGGCTGTTGAAGATGACAGACCCAAGTAGAGAAAGATAACAGTGGAGAAGGCTGTGGAATTCCCAGGAAACCCTGCACCACATAAAATGAAGACTCTTTTAAATATTTTAGACAAGTAAAATATGTAAAAATTTTCAACTCATGTTTAGATCTTTTTTTTTTATATATTTTGCAAGGCATTTTTTAGTAAGCTTTATACAACAAGTATTTAGACTTTGGGTATTTTAGTTTAGTTTCTGAGGCAGGGTTTCTTTGCATCTGCCTGCCTCTGCCTCCTGAGTGCTGCTATCACCTGACTACTTTGCTTATTTTCATTTAAGCAAGATCTTTAAATTTTTACTTATTTATGTATTTATTCATTTGAGAAAGGCTTTCACCATGTATCCCATGTCATATTCTAAGAACTGGGATTATGAGCATGTACCGCCTCACTCAGTATGTTACATTTGAAAATGTCAGGATCAAATTTGTACCATCAGTACCCAGGTAACTACAGCAGTTCACTTCTGGGCGGAAACAGACCACAAGAGTAAAGCGGAAGGGTCAGATGTCACACAGTGTTAAGTCCGTGGTGGTGCTAAAAGGAACACTTACTCTAGTGGGTCTTAGGAGTATTACTTTAAAGCATCTTTATTTTTAAAACCCTAGAGTAGTGAGTTAACACTGCACCTGGCTCATCAGATAAATGTAAAAGCACTCGAGCTGATGACGCACAGCCAACAACGGCTGTGGCTCTGCCGGTGGTACACCTGACTGCAGATCTGAGCCAACAGGCAGGGTCCTAAAGGGGCTCTGCGGAGGGAGTATGTTTCTGAAGAACAGAAAAGGAATATTCAGTTTAAACATACAGAAGGTGGCCTCGGCCCTGATTGGGGTGCAGCTGAGTTTTATAGGCGCGTGGAAGGTAGGCATGGAATACAAACAAATCTCTGGATAGGAGGAAGAGAGAAATGTCCTTCACAAAAGTGTTTCTGGAGCAAGGCTCAAAAGAAGAGACCTGGAAACTTTTGGTCTGGTCATTGCAATTATAGAACTGTTTGAAACTATCTACCGTGCAGCAGTGCATTGTGAGTGAAGCAACGGGGCCCTGTGCAGGTGAGCCTCCACGGTAAGCGACTTGCTACGGAGTGTTCTGCAGAAGGAGGGCTGCTGGCCCTTCTAAGCACTGGCTCCATCCCCTTTGGAAGGGAGGAGGGAGGATCGTGTAAACCTCACTTTATCTATTTGTCAGACCGAGACTTGCACCACTAAAAACGTGTGTGAGTTACTATGAACCTTTCCGCTATTTATAATGCAAGGTCCAGGTTGTCAATTACCATCTTTCTTTAAAATAGTTTTTATTTATCTTTGTGTTGGTTTAACACTTTAAGTAATGTCTCTCTGTCTTTTGGTTTGGGGAGAAGATAATAAAAGTTTTGATTTCTATTTTGGTCTTCACCAAAAGCAGTTCATAAACATTTACTGAGAAGACTGTCAAGCATGACCTAACTGCCCTTGGGACAGAGAAGATGCAAACCTTCTCATGAACTAGTCAGACGAATATATTCATCATTTTCATTCCTGTGTTATGATTTATACCAACAAGGGCACAGTTGTCATTAAAAGTAACTGGAGTCCACAGGCGCCCCATCAATTACCCAAACTACCTATTCTTGGCAAAGTGTGGTTACTCCATGTGAAACATGTTTATATCAGCTTCATATAAACATCCCCTAAAACTCCTCTGTGGGTAGAATGCTGAGCCCTCCAGAGACATTAGGATGTCCAACCCATGCCTACATCTTCTTCCAGTCTCCTCTTCTGAGGTCACCTATATTCATTACTCTCCCACCCCCACCCCAAACCCAAGAAATCACCTTAGGAAAGAGGAGTATTGTAAAGTAGGTATTGGGAAGAGAAATTAGGCAGGGTCTTCTTTTCTTCTTTTCCTTCTTCAAGACAGGGTTTCTCTGTGTAGCTCTGGATGCCCTGGTACTGTATCTGTAGCCCACTGGCCTTGAACTCACAGAGATCTACCTGCCTCTGCTTCCTACATGCTGGGATTAAAAGTGTGTACCACGACCTCCCAGCAGGCAGGGCCTTCTTGATGGCCACTTCTACCTGAGAAGCCATGCAGTAGATATTCACACAAAGCAAACACTAGCATATGGGGAGGCCTGATGCCGAACAGAAGATGATGGAGTGACTGAGAGCAGGAATTCTGTGGGATTACCCCCACACACTCCCTCCCCACTCTTGGCAGAGGCCAAGAGGTAGTTAGTAACATGATAAAAACCTTTCTGTAGGGACTGGCACTTTCCTGCAGAGATCAATAGTTTTTAAATATTTGTGTTTGTACTATATAAATTTTCCACTTAAAAGAGAGGCATCTATACTTTGATAAAGACCGTGGGAGAAAGGCAGGTTCCTAAGTTTTGTCATATGGGATTTACAGTAAGATAGAATGAAGATGAGGATATTTATGTATTTAAAAACAGAAAGACAGAAAAACAGACAGAAACTGACTTACTTTGTAGGCCTGGCTACCTTGGAATTCACTACATAGACCAAGCTAGGTTTGAACTCATTATCCTCCTGTCTCCATATACCCAGTGATAGGAGTATAGCCATGCTTCAAGTCTGGCCTGGACCTCGTTTCTTCTGCATTCGGGAAGCTCTGCTTTTCTGAGACTATGCTGAGAAGTTTCACCTCACGCAGCCAGGAGAGACAAGGGGCTGCTTCTCTTTCTAAACTGAACCACAAATCTAAAGCAGGTTCTAAAAGCAATACGGCCTACTCATAAAAGCTTCCCCTGGACATACAAAACCAGCATGCACAAAGCATGGTAGTTACAATACAATTTCCCCTTTGCTACCATGTTTGCCTTCTCCTATCTTTCTCTGTAATGTACCAGAGGCCACTGTGAATTCTCTATAAGAATAAACACAGACGTGGAACTAGGGAGATGGATCGGTGGGTAAAGTCCTTGGTGCATATGCATGATGACCTGCGTTCAGATTTCGAGCACCCACATAAAAGCCATGTTACATGTAGTCAACCCCAGCATTGGGATGTGGAGACAGGTGGATCCAAGCAGCTTGCTGGCCTGCAGTTTCTCTAAAACTTCCAGGTCCAGTGAAAAACCCTGTCTTCCAAAATAGAGGAAGATACCAGATGTTGGTCTCTGGCTTTCACACACATACGTAACTAAACACACACACATATGCATACATACCTATACACATACATACTCCTCTCCCTTCCTCCTCATACACATGAATAAATACAGATTACCTTTATATATAAACTAAAGAAAAACAAGTATCACTCAAAAGAAACAAAGAATTTAGTAAATAGGTCTGTAGTTTGGTAATGTGTTTAAATTTTCTGGGCATTCTTTGTCAGAACCTCAAACCATAAGAATGCCTTATAGTTTGGGGATCCAAGAAAGAACCAGAACTACTTGGCTGTGCCTGTCTGGAGACCTTCCCTGCTCTGGCATGTGGGTAAATAGCACACTTCACTTTGCTAGTGGGAGTGACAGTTTATGAGAGTCAGGCCACCACCTCACTTGCTAGATCAAATTGCCTCTTATGTTTGTGATAGGTGAAACCTTATCTTCACTTTGACGACAATTTGTCCCATATGTTTAGAATCTGGGTAGGGCCATTTCTGAAGCAGCTGAACTGCCTCTGTGCTTCCTGCCTTTCAAGGTAGGCCTGTGAATCACACAAAAAGGCTGGAAGCTTTGCATATTGGAGCTGAGGTAAGGCTGCCTGGGAAAAGGATAGGCAGGGGTCAGGACAGCCTGGGGTCAGGACACACTGGATGCAACATTATCACAAAAGGTTTGTTCTTTGACCTAACCCTGCACTCTGAAAATATATCCCACTGTCTCCTGTGATATGCCTCTGCCCCCCCCCCGCCACAGCACCCACTGTCTCCTGTGATATGCCTCTGCCCCCCACAGCAGGCCCAGCCATGTACACTTCAGCTTGCAGAAGTACCTGAGACAAATGTCTGCCTCTCGCTTCTTCTTTGTCATTGACTGATTTGCCTTTATTTCCCACTGCACTTCCCAAATCCAAGTCTCAATAATGATGTCTCTTTCTTCTTTCCCACAATGATATAGCAAAGTCCTTAGGGAAAGAAATTCTGACCCGAGTGAACATGAGGAGACTGTGTGGTCACTGACTGGTCCATCTGTTGATTATGGCATCAGAAGTTTAGAAAGCAAAGGCATTCCCAGAGATTGAAGGAAGACCTGGTGTGGCGTCTGGTTTGTGAGGCTAGTGGAGTGGCGGAGACAATAGCAGCGGGGATGACAGAGCCATAGAGGTGGCTGTGTTCAGAGACATTCCAGGCCCCGAAATAGTCAACTCGAGGGAATGCTGGAAGCTGAAAGGTATGTGACCCAAGTTGTACAGGGTACGCAGAACCAGGAAAGAGAGGACAGTGAGGGCTCAGGAATTACATTTTTGAGGAGTTACTGTCAAATGGTCACCAGGCCCCCTAGCTAATGAAGCCCCAACAGAGCAGATCCACGTGTCACTACTACCCTGAGGACTTGGCAGACACTCTTTCCAAAGAAGCTATATTGTAACAATCCCCCTGTCCCCAACTCCTGATTTTCAAAGAGCCCTGATTTCTGAACCTACTACTATGACTTTTTACAGAGTGGTCAAATTCAAATCAGCTAGTCCTGGCATATAACGAATCCCCACCCCAAAAGGACTTTCTTTGACTTTTTGTTTGAAATAACGTATTTCAAAAATTTTTATTTAATGCCTTAAGGCAAGGCTCCTTCTCTAAGGTTTATATAGAACCTCATTCAAATGACTAGAGTCAATGAACTTAAGAATCTTAGGGTTAGGCCAGGCTCTGCTCCTTCCACTAAGGCCTAGAAGACGATCTCACTGGGGGTGCTACCCCTTTAAGACAAGCAGCAGAGTAAAGAACATTTGGAGACACAGACTACTTCCTGTTTCTCTGGTACTGTACTATTATTTTGAATGTTATAGGCAGCTCTGAGGTGGTCAGTCACAGATGAAACAGGACATCTGACTAGATAACGTATACCCACAGTGTAGCTCTATGGCATAGCACTCACTGTCCCCAGTGTCACACTCATAATACCCATGTACAGGAGACAATCTCCTTATTCCTAACCCCATCTCTTTCCAGAAAGGATTGACAAAAGGCACAAGCTTGTGTTTGGCTCAGAGATGAGCAAAGAGAAGCCAATGCAAGCTTGTGACGTCCTGACTTCCACGTGGAGGTCATAGGCCTATTGCTAAGCCCAATGCTGGACTTTTCAACAAAACACAGCAATACCATCCTTCTCCTCATGGGGTAACAATGTATCAAGAACAGTTCTTGTTTGCTCTGGAAAGAATCTGCGATGGAACAAACGGTAAACATGTCACAACTTCTGCAGTGTGACTGTTCACATACACTAACAGGCTGGCACAGGAACATCCCCTCAGCCCTCAATGCAGGGGACCTGATGAGGGTGGGGTTGTGGAGGCAGAACCACAGCTCTCTCTGAAATGCCACTTATGCTTATAAAGAGAAATGTCCAGCTTGTAAATGACAAGTTGAGAGAGAGATGATGGGATTAATCTCAGGCAATTAAAAAAAGCACCCAAGGATAAGAAATTTAAAAACTTCAAGGAATTAAATAGCATCATCAAAAATAACTTTTTCATAAATTATTTTCAAAGAATGAAAACAAATGGGCCTCTCAATGCTGTTTCTCTTTCTAGCAGCTGACTGCAGGAGTGAGGTGGTCTGCCTTTTCCTTTATTTCTGGGGCAGGGAGGACAGGCAGCATGGATTGGGGAACCAAGCACAGAGAGGAAAATTAGACGGTGCTTAAAAGGCATTACCAGGTACTCACTAGTGAGCACAGAACGGGAATAATATACTTGGTAGTTCCCTTCAGAGCTTTGAAAATGAATCTAACTTTTTAACTATCACCCTGGACTCCAGTTCAATTTTCAACACAGCAGCAACTTAAAGCCTGCGTTCAGAATGTAGACACTACAATGACAATAAACACATGAAAGTAAGGTAAATGCAGTGTTAGACATCGCAGCTCGGAGGAAGCAAATGGAAGCAACATCTCTACAAAGCCAGCCATTTAACAAATGGTTCTCTGCAACAGTTACAACTCCCTCTGCAGTGAATTTCTGCCACAGTGTGCTGAACTTAGCAAGAAGACACCAGCACAGGGACAAACTAAGTTCATTTGACTTGTGAAGTGAGGTTCTTCATAGGTTTTTGTATTGCTACCAGAGACACTCATAGTGGCCAAGGGTGCCAGTAGCATGAAGTTCTGTGCAGTGCTGCTACCAACTCCATTCATTTGAAGCAAACGGCCATGCTGGGTGAAAGCAGCCCATTTCTGCAGACAGCTTTGGACAAGAGAGTACCCTGATGCTGGTCAGAGCATGCATGGATCATTTAGGAAGGATTCTGTGACTTGCGTGTGGACCACGGGGTATTCTAGAACTTGCTCAAAACACCACCAACACCCATGGCAAACAGGACAGGTAGGGAAGCTGCCTTACTGATGTCAACATTTACCTGTCGCTGCCCCCTGCCCATTTGATGTCTGGAAATTACAACCCTCCCCTTGGCACTCTCAGGTGTGGAATGCCAGAGTGAGGAGAAAAACTTGTAGAGATGGAGAGTAGACGCCAGACAGCAGGCATGCCAGCAACCATCAAACACGTATCTGCAGCTACAGGACAAACTTCATTTTCCACATGGCTGGTGACAACACTCATTCAATATCTAGGTTCCAAATCCCCAGTGGGGATAACGTACCCACTGGTCTGGGGTACATTAGCAAGATGTTAGGTCTAGGGGCCTAAACGGATGGCTGAGAAACTCCTTATCATGTAGCAAGAACCGAAGATAAGCCTGTTGGGGTTCATGCAGACCCTGCTCACCCTCCATCCCCCCTGATGATTGAGGAAGTCGCAGCAAGGTATGAAGTCTCTGAAGACACGAAATAAAGGAAAAGGCAGACCACCTCACTCCTGCAGTCAGCTGCTAGAAAGAGAAACAGCATTGAGAGGCCCATATGTTTTCATTCTCTGAAAATAATTTATGAAAAAGTTATTTTTCAAATGTGGTATGTCGGTCTTCCTGCACACGTCTCGGCAAGGAGGCAGAGAGCAGGTGAACAGGAAGATCGAATCCCAGAGAAGCAATCGAAAGAGGTTACTGTTTTATTTTTCAGTTTTCTGGGATGCACAAATAATATCCGTTTTAGTATAATTCTCAGATAGCCTTATAGTGATAGTGTGCATATTGTCTTGGTTCAGTTCATACTTTGTAAGATTTATTTGGGGGTATGGAGAGATGGCTCAGTGGTAAAGCACTTGCTGCTCTTCTAGTATATCCAGCATATAGCCAGTCACACCCAGCTGTAACTCTAGTTCTAGGGGATCTGATGCCTTCTTCTGGCTTCCTTCAGCACCAGGCATATATGTAGACAAAATACTCACTCACTTAAAATAAAAACAACCACCAACAGATTTAAAAAAAAAAACATGGAACACAGTTCTGAGAAGGAGAGAAATGGAGGGGTAACCATGAGGCTAGAGGTCGGATCCCACATCCAGTGACCTGCTGTGTGATTCTGGAAGAGGCACTTCACTTTCTCAGAGCTCTAGTTTCCTCTCCTGAAAGAAAGGGAAGGGATCTTCCAAATGTAGCTGTGTATCTGTTCCTTTTGTCTCAGCCCACTACAAACTGGGCACAGGTACAGCATAGTGAATCAAAATAACTCCAAGTTCCAGTCCATAGGATTCCACTTCCCAATTTACGTGGGATGGTGAGGTTGCCTAATTCGTGTTTGGCAATGAACTCTCAATCATTCTGCTGAAGCAGGTCCCCCACTTCTGGACTGCAGTCAGTGTCTCTGACAGTGTGCTTCCTTGGAATTTCCACAGAGCTTCTGTTTCTCCCTCTAGGCACATGTGCATATGCTGCTTTGGTCAGAGCAAGCTTTCAACAGTTTGTTATTTAAATAGGAAACTCAAGAAGCTCTTCCAATAGAAAAGCATGAAAACCAGATGATAATCTTTACAGACGGTACAGAGTAGTTAAAAATGCAGATATGCTGCTCTAATACCATGTAGCCAGGACTGGTAGCATAGACCTGCAATCCAAAGTACTCCAGCAGCTGAGGCAGGAGAATCACAAATTTAAGGCCTTCCTGGCCTACTCAGTGAGTTCAAAGACAGTCTGGTAAGCTTAGTGAAACCCTGCGTCCCACAGGATATAGAAATGGAGTCTATAGTTAAGGGGTAGAGCATGTGTTTGGTTCAAATGAGGGTCTAGTTTCAGTCTCTAGCACTATAAACAAACAAACAAGCAAACACCCTGGGAAACAACAACAAAACACCACAGAATCAGGAAGCATGGTAGCTTCCCAGGCAGTCTGCAGGCACACAACTCCTGGCTGTGATCACCCCCAAATTTATAGGTTTTAAGGACTCTTACATTGTTGTGTCCATGTTTTATTTACTTAACCAAAAACAGGTTCACCAAGGAATTCTGCAACTGTTCTTACAAGGACCAGATCAAAGTGCCCAGTAAACACGAAGCCCAGCTCTGCACAGCCTTGTAAATAGCCTCTTACTGTGCTTGTATCTGCATTATCTAGCAGATAGATACACTCATTTTTCAGAGTTTTATGGTTCCAACACTATAAATTTAATGTAGAAATGAACTTGTCAAGCAAACGATTCATGTAATTTTGTTTACATAATTGGACTACATAAAGGAAAAAGAAGAGAAGATAAAATAGTGCCATTAACTTTGTTTTCATCTGGGTATTAATAAATAATGGAGATAATATTTCCTTTAAATATAAACACCAGAACTGTTTAACACATGCTTTCTAAGAAAATATTGTTACTTCTTTTAAATCGTGTTTAAAACTCATGTTCCTGAGAATTGCTTGCGTATCACATGACCTAAACTCCCCACGCAGCAGTGTGTAGCCCACGGCACCAGCAAATGCATGGCTAACCGGAAGCCAGGACTCAGCTGGGTTCCAGACTCCCTGCAGCTGGTCCTACATACAACCTTTATAAGCACACAAGAAGCTACAGGCATGAATTTAAACAAAAGGCTTGCCGAACACATTTACAGCCTGACTGTGTTGAGCCTGACTGTCCACATGGGGTCCCCCCGTGAGGTGGTGCACACAAAACAAGTATCTCTTTTAACTATTCAGCTTAGTGCACTGATAAGATGTCCACATGGAAATATTTGTTACAAATTAATAAATCATGTTGAAAAATACATTAAACAGATATATAATTTTTATTATTGCTTACAATGTGTGATATCATATCACAAAATGGTTTATTTTATTATGTTGTGCTGAACATTGAACCTGGGGCCCCATACATTGTAGGCAAGTACCCCACCATTAAGCTACACTCCTAGCCTCAAGATCACAGAATCTTATGGTTTAAGTGGACTTCAGGAATTTATCTAGTCCTTCTTGGAACAAGAACCTTCCATGAACATTCCAGTGCTTTAGCAATTGTTTGACACCAGGTATCCGACTAGGAACACACATACATCTCACTAGCTTGCAATAGTCCTTCACAAAGGACACAGAAACCTCTCAGCCTGGTAAGGGAGGAAGGAAAAATAGTAAGAAAGAACAGAAGTAATAGAAGAATGATGAAAAGACATAAAAAAGAATAGTTGCAGTGTTTTCAAACTCTTTTCTAGGGTTGAGAATCTGAATAAAGAAGTTATGAAGGTAGGATGAAAATGTGCCTATTGTCCCCTACAGCGGGGATTCCCTAACAAGCCAAGATTGACTAGCCAGCAGATTGACTAAGATGTTGGCAGAGGGTCACGAGAGCTCCTGAAACACAGTTCAGACAGAGAAGCTAGCTTGTTATCGTCCCTGAATCTCAGGAACAAAGACATTCAGGATTGCTTTTCACCAATGAAAATTTATAGATTATCACATAAATGAAATGACTGATAAAATGTAATTCTATTAAAAAATCACTGTACTTGTACTTTTCATTTTAATATTCATTATTTATATGTTCCTCTCCCCTGACTCTGGCAATAAATAACAGAATGACTGAATACAAAATATAGACAAGGTGGCAATTCTAACTTTGAGATTCAGTATTCTGTCAGTTAAAGTCAGACCTAAAACATTAATTTATTCTGAAACACTAATTAACTGAAGTTTTTTGCATTAGTTTTCTCTGGCATTTTGGAATGTATTCCAAGCCCTGTGGAAATGGCAGGTCTTATGTTATTAAAGTTAGCCTTTCAAAGCCATCCGACTAAAGAGCCCAACACAGTAAAAAAATGCTGAGAGCTCAGATAATGCAAATCAAAAGTATTATTAAAGGGTATTCTTTACACATTAAAGAAAAATCTTAATTTCATATAAAGAGATCCAACTTTTAGAAAGGCTCTGGTCTTATGGAATATTAGTACTTTTCAAACTCCAGTTAAAGAGCATGGGCTGGAGCTGACTGCATTAATTTACTCATTTATAGGCTAGTTCCAGATCTACTGAGTGCCACTGAGTGCCGGGGAGCCTCTGCTCTTGTGCAGATGTCAGTCTTGAAGGGAGAATGACTGTAGTGTATTCACAGAAATGAAGACTTTTCTCACTGTGGGAAGAGCTCCATGGGCAAGAAATGTTTTGGCCAAGAATGAAAGGGTAGGAATTTGGCCACAGGATGGCCTGGTGTAGACATCTGGTGTCACCATGCTGAGGAAAGCAGGAGCTGGGCAAACTCAAGGAGGAGGAAGCCTGGAGTCTGGGTGTGACAGACAGGTGTGGTGTCATCGTCATTGCTTTGGAAGGCAGCAGGTATGGTATGTACTGAAGGATCAGAGTTGAGTGTGGATATGTGGAGTTCAGAGGCCAACGACAAAGAATGGTTTGGTAAAGTCATAAATGACAGCAGTGCAGGACCTCCTGGAGTCAAGGGAGGTGTTCAGGGTACAGTTCAGAAGAGGAGACTATGCAGTTTTCTAGCAAGCTCGTTCCACAAGCCCTTCAGGTATCAAAGATAAGTAATACTTAATATATGTTAATTATTAATCATACGAGTATATTTAACATGCCTCAAAACAGTCTATCAGAAGAGATCAGGCATGCTCAGGGTGGTACAGCCATAGACACAGCAGTATCATAAGAAATAAAATCCCTGTGGGAACCATACCACTGTCTTCTACTGCATAGCTATCACAGTGGGCTCTCAGATACACAGCGTCTCTCATGGGCTGCAGATTAATGGATACTCTAGCAGTATGTGGCTAAATACTTTAAAATTAAAATGTATGTAATACAAGCTGGTTTAAAAAACTTAAAAGCCAAAACAAGTGTCTTACAACTTGAAGTACTATTTTGTGGCTAGCAAGGCTGTGTGTGTGTATGTGTGCACCTGCTGACATCATGTGGGCATTTCCCTATGACTACATTGGTGCAAGAGGGGATGATGGCTAGTTGTGGGGCCAGGGGTTTATGACCTTCTCTCCAAGTCAGCCTGCCCTGAATGACTGATTACACTTCCTTACTTGGGATTCCTTGGGCTTTAATTCAGACATGCTTAATAAGCTTTTGTTTTGTTTTTTTAAGAAGATAGATGTAAGCAAATTGTAACTTTAATTCTTTCAAAGCCCACTTTTAATGATGATTCTTAAATGCTTTAACCTCTGTTGTAGCCCACTACCCACCAGAGGAAAGAAAGGATAGAGGGAAAGTGGACCTGTTCAGAAAGGTTCTCTGGAACATCTCCCTTTTGTGTTGTTTCGAAATTGGCAGTTCAGTTCACAGGTTAGCAGTGGCAGCCCGATCCAGTCACAAACACTTCACAGATACACCAGTCCAGTTCGGTAGAGTAAGGATAGCACACACGAATCAGCAGTAGTGGCACTACTTAGCAGACAGCCAGGCCTCAGCCTCAGCTCGAGGGACTCAGAGGGACACTAGGAGAAGTTCTCAGCTGTGCCTCTCTCAGTGAAGTGAAGATCAGCGAAGACTCAAGACCAACAACTGTTGCACAGCCAGCTGTGTAAGCAAACCTACCTCAGCCTTTATCACTGTCTATTTATACGTCCTTCAAACATTACGTGTCTTCCACAGGTCTTGCCTCAGCATGAGTGTCTGTCTCAGCTGACATCACTCTGCCAATCAGCTGGAGTCCACAGAAGTGGCAAGAAAGTGCAGCACACCACCAGAAGTTTTTTGATGCGTTTCTCTCTATGGAGTCCCAAAAAATACAGTTCAACTACGCAATGTAAGGTGAACCAATACATGTGTGTGTCATTAGCAAGGAATCACTCGTTACATATCCTTTCACGTGCTTGCTTTAGCAAACATCCTTTCTCCTGTGTCTGTTTCAGTGAAACATTCCTTCATGAGTCTGCCTTAGCCTTTCACCTGTGTCCACTTCAAGAAAACACTCCTTCCTGTGTTTACCCCAGCAAAACACCTTTCAACACAACTGACTTTCCAAAGAACCCTTAATTTTTCACTTCAGCAAATGGAACTAGATCTTTTGCCAGTGTGCAAAATTATGGGCATCCCAGAATCCCACCAGCATCCCCTTCTGAACTGAGGCTCTTGGGAAGATATAGCTTCCGTAAACATCTGTGTTCCCTCAGGGTCTGTGTCAGCACTCGTCACCTGGACAGAAGTGCATGATTCACATAATCTGATTTAGTAGATTGTGACCATAGTACCACCAGGGTCAGGAGTTTGTTTCTAAGTCCTCTTGCCAGCATTTAGGAAAGAACTGCCTTGACCGCTTATTAACAGTCCCTGGGAGAGGATTCATCAGGAACACAGCTATGAGCCACCAGACATGTCCAAAGAGCTTGTCTTCTAGACCACACATACACATAAGAGACGATTGCCTCTATGTTCTGAAAACTTGGTAAGGAGCTGTTTTAGCACCTGTTTGACTTCTCAAGAACGTTTGCCCCTTTTCTCTCCTGGAGGAGAAGTAAGTTTATTCAAACTGTGCACCAAGTTTCCAGACCATCCTATGAAAGTCTTGTCCTCAAATGTTCTCTAGCCCAGTCCAAGGTGGCAGAGAAAACACAAGAGACTAAAGGTCTGGGTTAGAGACAATCCTCCTGGGGAAGCAAAAAACAAATTATCATAAACCAAAAGAAGACTGTCCTGAAATCCACAAGTTGGGCTTTCAAGGGTGAACAGGTGCTGTATTAAGAGGCTTGGGAGAAGCAGCCAACTGTGGGATGTGATGGGCAAGGCAGTGTGATCACTGCAGGGCAAGCATCTGTGCCTGTCAATCACCCTGACAGACAGGGCAGGGATTCAAGAAGCCTGGGGAGGGGTGCGGACATGTCTGAAAGAGCACTGCGCATGACAGCAGTTAATGGGATAAGATTCCAAGACGAGAAGCAAAGTGAAGAGTCAATCACAGGTGGGAAAGATGCCTCAGTCAGTGGAGTGCTTGACCTCAGGACTGAGGATTTAATCCTCACAACTCACACATAGTGATGTTCAAGAGGCAACCGGATCTTCACTGGTCAACCAAGTTAGCCTACTGGGCAAGCTTAAGTACAGCAAGATTCAGTCTCTGGAAACAAGGCAGATAATGCCATAGGAATGACAGGTAAGGTGCCCCGACCTTCACATGCAGGTGCGCGCGCGCACGCGCGCACACACACACACACACACACATATGTGTTACCCTTCCCACACCCACATACCCCATGAAAATGTACACATATGTGTACACATATGCTGTTTGATAGGAGGAGTTCCTTTTTAAACAAACACTGCTGTTTGGGCTGCTTCCCGTGCAGTGGGATTTATTCTGTTAAGTGTGTGTGCTTGGCCTACCACGATACTAATACCTGTAGACACAGAAGATGGTCTGTAAGTCCTGTAGCCTATGGAAAGACCTGAGCATAGCCAAAAAGCCTTTTGCAATACTGAAGGAGACTCATGCTAAGCCATGAAAAGGATGAACAGCACAACCAGCAAACTACCAGGCTGGTGGCTCTTTGGATGCAGTAACTCCAAGTGGCATGGGCCAGTATTTTTATCCCAGGATTTGTGTTCACTGGCTGTACTGCTCAAGTGTAGGTCTGTCTCCTCGTGTGACGTATTCTGAATGACCTACTAAGTACTACAGCTACTGCATACTTGATGATTCTAGTTCTAGTCACTTACCCAAGTGCCCTTTGTGAAGGACTACTGCATGATCCTGAGATGTATGAGTGTTCCCAGTTGGGTACCTGATACTAAAGCCTTATAAAGACACTGGAATGTTTATGGAGGACTCTTGTTCCAAGAAGGATTAGATAAATGCTTGAAGTCCATTTAAACCTTAAGGTTCTCTGGTAAGTAAACTACTAATACTACCTCTTCTGGTATCCTCTGCTTTCCCAACTCTGTCTTCATCACAGAATTCCTTGCCTTGCTTTTATTTATCTCTGTGCTCTCATAGTCCAGCCAAGTGCCTGGCATACCTTAAGAAAGAGGAACTGTGAATTGAATAGAACCTTAGAAATATTACATTGATTTCTGCTCTGTGGGACATGGTGGCAACATCAATGATCCTAGCACTTGGGATGCAGAAATAAAAGATCATGACCCTGAGACCAGCCTGGGCTACGTAAGACCCATTTCAAAGAAGTTTTTTGCACAACCATCATGGGAAACAGTTTAGCAGGTTCTCAGAGTTACTCAGTTAGCACATGCCAGATGATTCTAGTTCTCACCATTTACCCAAGTGAATTAAAAACAGTTGGTCAAAGATTTGTTCACAAACGTTCAGAGTAGTGCTATCTGGAGTAAATGAAGAGCGAAAAGAACCAAGTCAACCCAAGGCTGATGGCTAAGTAAGACGTCACACATTCATAGAATGGAATGCCGTTTAACCATGGTGTCAAGTACCAACACAATCACAACTCTGACAGACCTGGAGAACACTTTACATGAAAGACACAAGACAGAATATACAGTGGAATTCTCCTGACATAAAGTACCCAGACTGAGCACATCTGCAGAGTGTGCTACAGGAGCAGACTGTGCTTGGCAGGGGTTGGGGTTGGGGAAAACGGTGACTGCTTTAGAGATGATGCTCTGGACTTAGTGGTAGTGGCTGCTCAGCACTTAGAGTACACCAGAAACGACTGACTTGCACGCTGTACAGTGACTAAAACATAAAATTCTTTTTTTTTTTTTTTTGGTTTTTCTAGACAGGGTTTCTCTGTGTAGCCCTGGCTGTCCTGGAACTCACTCTGTAGACCAGGCTAGCCTCGAACTCTCGAACTCAGAAATCCACCTGCCTCTGCCTCCCAAGTGCTGGGATTAAAGGCTTGCGCCACCACCGCCTGGCCCGTAAAATTCTATATTGCAAAATTTACCTCAATGAAAATAAAAGCAGAGGGACTTCCTGTGGCCTGATGAGCTGGAGGGACTTCCTGTGGGCCTTGCCAGGTCCCTGACTAGGGACTCCACATATTTATCATGGCCACCTCTTGGACCACATTATATTCCACTGTGGCCTTCCTAGCAGGCCCTTCCTAGACTTGAGCAGGCTAAGCAGACCTTGGACATTTACCACGCCAGGTCTTATCAACCTGACAGAGACATCGGCCTTGGCTGCAGTTGCAGGTTCCCATGGGAATGTAGCTGTTTGGGCTGCCTGCGCTGACCCTGCTCTACAACACACTCCAGCCTGAAGCAGGGGATGGTTTTGTGGGTTTTCCCTTTATATATATGCTGTGTTTATTATTAAACTTGGAGCCTTGATCAGAAAAAAAAAAAAAGAAAAGAAAAGCATTTTAAAAGTCCAATCTCATTGAAAGCCAAAATGAGTAAACAGCCACCGGGGCATCCAGGGCTCTGCCTTCTTCCTTCAGTGCTCACTTCCAGACTTCTCTTCCTCACAGCTTTCTAGAGACCTCAGGCCAATCCCAGCCTTTAACCTGCACATGGGGGTTGCAGGAAGATGGCCACCTGACTATTGCTGTTCAGAGGTGTGATGGACAGGTAAGAGATGCTGCAGGCCCTGGGGACAGGATGATACACTGCAAGGAGTGGGATGGGGACAGGGATGAGAGTCCCCTCCAGCTTCTACACTATCACTGATGCTGAGGAAGTGACGCACCAAAGGATTTTTGTCTGTCCTTGTTCTCCCAGGGTTCAGCAAGACACCAGAAGTTACAAAGAAAACTAATATGCTGTTCTTCCAAGAAGAAAAAAAACCAAACTACAAATACATTTTTCTTTAGTTTTTAATTCAGACTGACCTTCCTAAACCCATAGCTGGAGGCAGCGAGAATACTGAAAGGTGAGGTCATTTCTGGCGGAGCTACCAGTGTGACCGACAGTAGGAAAGGAGAGAGCCATCACACAGTTCCAAGGTCTCAACATCTCATTTAATTGCTGGGGAGCAGGGTTTTCACAGATTAACAGACGTGACAGTCACAGTAGTGCACAGGGCTGGCCTGCCTTCTTGAACCCATTTGAGGCAGAGTAACAGAAAAACCAGCAACATAGTCTCGGTTTTTCTTTTAATGCTTTCAGCAACCGGAAAAGCAAGTGAAAATGAGTTTAACCCTAAAAAAATAAAATTTTGACACAGAGGTCGGCAGCCTTGGATGAGGTGGGACTAGTGCCTGGCCTGAGGGGCAGGAAGGAAGGAGGACGGCTTGGAGAAGGGCGAAAATCAGGGACATAAATGAAGCTCATTTATTTTGCCTCTTCAAAGAGGCAAGGCCGGGCCAGAGGTGGCGTGGGGCAAGGGTCGTATGTGACTAAATGCCTCCAGCTCCCTGTCAACTCTCTCAACAGTCTGCTTGCTTCTTATCTTCCTTAAAAGTCAGCCTGTGCAGAGCCGTGGAGGCAGATGCTGTACATAGGGAAACATCCTAAGAAACAGTGAGGAAAGGATCTGCTGAGCAGAGATGACGCTACTTCCTCTGGCTCTCCCTGGACTGTGGACCATTCTGCTCATCCTACTCATGATCAGAAACAACTCTGAACCAGGCTCTAATAATAAGCGTGAGGAGAGCCAGGGGCCTGTCTCAGCGGAGCCACTTCACAGGATGTTCTTACTCATTTTTAAAAAAAGAATTTTGTTAACTTTAAAATCACAAAGCAGCATTTGCTGTTTTTTTGTTTGTTTTTGTTTTTAAGTGCAGATTCAGTAAAGAATTTAACAAAAATCATCCAGCAGCACCAGCATTACAAGTTGAACTTCCAATCCTTCCCTTGGGTGAACTGCTATTAGCACTGGAACAGACATAGCAAACCCAGAGCTAGTGGCACTGGTCTTTGCATCTGCTTCTTACAAATGGCTCCACACTGTGCCCAGTGATGCTGTAAGCAACTCTCTAATTTCCACCCAGAAGGAGAAAGTCATGGCCACCATTTAATACATGCCTAGGACAAGCCTGGCTCCAGACCTGGGTGGCTAGGCTTTAGATTATTATTACACTGGCCTGTGACAAATCATGAAAACGGCTCCTTCTCATGACTATGTGGTATTACACACAACATACACTCTAAAGGTCATTTAACCTCTTCCTGTTTGGAAGGATAAGTGGCCCAACTTGTTTGTTTTTTAAAACGGGTACACAATGCAGCTCTAACAAATTCCCACAGGACAGCAATAACACTGTGGTGTGACTTTGGTCGAGTGCAGCATGGTCTAATTTGACCAGGTGCCTCCCCTCAGGAGCTTCTGCACCTAACCTAGCCAGAGCACCAGAAAAGCCTGGCTCCATGCCTTACCCTCCAGGTAACGGGCATCACCAAGCACTTTGATCCCGACAGTCTGACAGATAAAATCTGCTAGAATACGTTGCCCCCTTGGTGGAAATGGAAGGTTCCTTGGAACCCTTAGCAGCTGCTTGTGTTTCTTTCGTGGTAGGTTGCTCCGGGGATTTTCACTGCAGAGCCCTTTCCTACAGGTCTGAGGGAACACTGTGCAGACTGGATATTAACCCTTTACCTGTTACATGTGTCTCACAAATTCTCTCCACTTGGCTGTCTATACTTTAATTTTGTTTATAGTTTCTTCCAGCATGAGTTCATGAAACTGAATTTGTTAAACATTTTAAGACTTCAGGACTCCTTGTCATGTTTTTAAAGGCCTTCCCTAGGACTATAAAAATATATTACTTTATTTTCTTCTACCATTTTAAAGACTTGAAGTGTAGTGTGTGGTATGAATTAGGGATCTAAATATGTACGCATTTCCCCTAAAGATTGCCAACCTGCTCACAGCTCCATCTCCCAGAGCCTGTCCTCGGCTGCTGGCCTGGCCTCTGCCGTTACCTTGTTAGGTTCTCATGTGCATGTGGGTCCACTTAGGCCGTTTCCCTAACATGTTCACAGAGCTGCCGCCAAGGCAAACATTCTCTAACTATGTCTCTTCTTTAAAACAGTTCTTTGCCACTCAGCTAATTCACTCCTCTGTGTGACCTTTAGAAACAATTTTTCAAGCTTTAACCAGTTCTCCTGAGATTTTATTGGGACTGCACAGCAGTGTTATGTGAATTTGAAGGGAACTTTTGTTACGACAGCAAGTCCTTTCACCACTGTGTATAGCAGTAAAGCGCCATCACTTGTTTCATGTACAATTTCATTTATTTTTATCTTGTATTTTTTTTGATTGTGATACAATTGGGAAAGGTATTTTTGCATATAATTATATTTTGACCAGAGGTACTATTATATGGGGAAATACTCATTTTTGTTGCTTCGTATGCTAATGAAAGTTCAGCTGTACTAAAGATCTCCTATTGGATATGGCTTGAATGAGTTTTCCCAAGGCTCATGTGCTGGAAGCCTGGTTCTCAGCATTGTAATGTTGGGTGGTGAAATCTTTTGTTGTTATTAATAGCATATATTGGTTATATAAAATACCGAGCACTACTGTGATAGATTCATATACCTATATAAGGTACTTAGATCATGCCCCCCCCCATTATCTATTTTCATGTTCTCTACCCCTCCCCTTCTTTTCATACTGTCTTTCCTCTACTTTTAGCCTTTTACTAAAATTCTAGGTTCTGCATACAGAAGAAACTTGTGATATTTGCCCTCTGAAGCTGACTTATTCTACTTAACATGATGGTGTCTAGTTCTATCTATTTTCCTGAAAATGACATAACTCATTCTCTTTATGATGTCTTAATACTCTTTTGTGGACACACACACACACACACACACACACACAAAACCTTCCTCCATTCATCCATTGATAGGTACCTAGGCTGACTCCATAGCTTGGTTCTTGAATAGGGGCAGTGAATGCAGAGTGTAGCCATCTTTATAGTATATGAACTTAGGTTTCTTTGGGCACATGGATGTCCTAATTGTAATTGTAGTTTTTAAGAGGACCCATTATAGCTGACTAATTTAAACAGAAGGTGGTGCAAGACTATTAGCTCATTTAATTGCTGTCCGCAGGGTGGACTGGTCTAGTTCTCACAGGACTTGAGTTAGCTCATAGACAAGTAAGTAATTACCAAAAGAGAAAGCCCAGCTCCCAAATTCCTGATATTCCGACTCTTGGCTGTGATTCTTCCTGCATGTGTTTTGACCACTGCAATGTCATCCACTATGAGGCCCTCACCAGAGTTCAAACAGGCTTGACAACCTTGGATTTTCAGTCTCTAAAGCCAGCAACTAAACAAACCTCTCTTTTTTATAAAGTATCCAGCCTTGGATATTTTGCTACAGCAACACACCATTTATTGGTCCTGACATACCCCATCTGGAGATGGATAGATGGGTTTTAGTCTTCGCTGCTAGTAACATAATGAATTACACTGATATCCTAATATTGCACTACCCTTGTCTTCGTGGATTAACTTACCATGTTGTACACACTGCTCCTTTAGTGCTTGGCTTCACTTGGTTTGCATCAGAAGTGTGACAGTTGCATACTGTTTTAGGCTTTTTTATTTGGCTTAGGTTATAATAGTTAATCCTGCTTGGACTAGGCCTAGATATTTCCTAGCTTTCACTTTGCTTTGGAAACATTCAAATTGAGAGTAACAAAATTTGATCCTCTAGGAGGGAGGTACTTTTCAAGAAGTAGATGGCAGGTTCAGAGGTGGAGAGGTACCTTAATTCTTAGGTTATTTTCTATTCAGGCAATCCAGTTTGAGTCAATTTGGTAAACTTGTTAAAAATGTCAAGTTCCTTATTAAGATGATACATGTGTAGGAAATTAACATTATCTCTTTCTATCTCCCCCTTCCCTGCAATGAGCATGAAGAGCTCTCTAGCGTGGAGCTATAGCCCCAAAGAGATGTGTGAACCTTTTCTTTAAGTCAGTGTTGGGTTTGTCCTCACTCCTGTTTCTATAACTTCAGAGTGTGCATCTGTGTCTTACATCACCTGCCACTCACTGTGGTGCACTTTTCCTTACACCTTGATTTGCGTGCTCAGAACTACTGGGAACAGATGAACTGATGGTTTTGGGCGACTTTACGGTGCACTTTGTGTCCTGCAGGCACCTCTGGTTGTACTTGCCAGCTTCTCTATGCAGTGCTCACTCTCACTGGCTTCTCTATGCAGCGCTCTCACTCTCACTGGCTTCTCTATGCAGCGCTCTCACTCTCACTGGCTTCTCTATGCAGTGCTCTCACTCATGCTGGCTTCCCTAGGCAGGGCTTTAACTTACACTGGCTTCTAAGAGTCTGTCATGTCAAACAACCTCCTCTCTAATTCGAGTTACAAAAACATGTTCACATAAAAGCTTATAAATGAGCTATTATTCACAACAGTCAATATGGAGAACCAGTCCTCATGCCAACTAGTGGGTGAAGGCATAAATGAAATGCATCTCCTCGCTCGGCGGGCTGGAGAGGAGCTCTGCTCATGTATGCTGCAGTGTGGCTGCATCGTGACAACACAGCAAACAGAAGTCTGACATAAAAAGTGACATACTGAGTAGTTCAGTTTACAGAATAGCCCAGAATCAGCACAAAGGATGCTGTTCCTTGTCTCAGTGCCCCATGCTTCATTTCTGACACTAGGCATGTTCTTCCCCACACACCAAGCAACAGTCCAGCCCTCAGTTGTATGTTCAGTCCAGTTATAGCTGTGGCCAAAGGCAGCCAATCCCACAGGATAGGGCTCTGACCCCATTTCACACACCACAGAGTGGTTTATGACTGGTTGGCTCTAAACTAGAGGTTCTTATGACTCTTCTATGCTTTTGAGTATTTGTTAGACTGACCCAGAAAAGTCTCTTAATTTCCCTTTTTTACAAAGACTATTATGTCAGGAAAGGCCAATGGGAGAGGCAGCGAGGGGGTGTGGAAGGAGCGGAGCATCTGTGCCCCTCAGGTGCAGCCATCACAGTGGCCCCAGCTCTCCAATCCAGAAGCTGCTGAGAGTTCAGACACTCTCTCAGGAGGGACTGTCACAGAGGTCTCAGCAGACAGCCATCATCCAGCACTAAGCAAGGCTCCAGCTTCTCTCCCTGTGTCTTGGGAACAGATGTTAAGTCCCAAGCTTATAATCATGGCTTAGACTCCAAGTGACATACTCTGTCCAAGAGAAAGAAAATAGGTTTAATAGCTGCCAGGCTTTGTGGGGAGAGAAGGGGAGGGCTGCCAATAGGCATGTCCTTATGCTAGTGTTGATGACTACATAACTCAACAAATACACCCAAGCCACCCAACTGCACACTTCAGAAGAGTGAAGTTTACTATATCTGAATTGGACATTGTGCAGTCAGTCTTTAAAACTGTGACAACAGTTTTAAAGAAAATGTGGACATTGCCTGGTGTGGTCCTTTTGAAATGTGCAGAAAACTTTAATGTGGCCTGGTCCATAACTAAGTTATGTATCAAATGGACACTTCAGAAGAGTATGTGGGGCAATCGTTGGGTAAAAACGGAATTCTAAACATACTCATTATGCCATGCTTGTTCAGAATGCCTACCAGAAGGATCTTTCTGTGATACACTATCCTAATAGACAACATCTCTGACTCTTTTCTCCTCAACACACTGCTTCTGCAGCCTGGTCTCCAGCTCTTTTATGCATTCTTTATAGCCAGTGTGCTCCCCAAATGTACACAAGCTCTTAGACTTGCTACAACAGTCAGTGCTACCAGGGAGCTGGGAATGACGCAGTCCATCAATATTTAAGGCCTGCAAATAAGAATAATCACAATCAACTAGTAACTCCAAGTATAGCAAAATCACAAGGAGATAAACAACACCTAAAGTTGATTTAGAACAGCCTTAGAAACCCTACTGTGTGGTTTACTGACAGAAGCTCAACACTATAGAGTGCCTTAGTAGAAAAAAAGGGGGAAAAAAAGCTTTTTAAAATTTTCTCTTTACAAGTCAATGCATTGAACCTGTAATAAATTGAAACTGTTTCTCATGTGATGTTTAAAGACAGAAAAAACGTTAACCTTGTGTATACTTCTTATATTCAAGATCATTAACAAAAAGCCAGAATGTTTAATTTACTCTGATGTTTTTGCCTTCTGTCATTTTTGTATGGTTAACAGGATCATAACATAACTGAGTCACACATTTTAAATAAGTTGGCTATGTTATCCTCTCCTCTTGGTAATTGGACCACCCCCCTCCCAAAGACTCCTATAAACCACTTAACAGAGAGCAGCAGTGAACTACTTGTCTTTAAAACTAGAGGCTTAGCCGGGCGGTGGTGGCGCACGCCTTTAATCCCAGCACTTGGGAGGCAGAGGCAGGCGGATTTCTGAGTTCGAGGCCAGCCTGGTCTACAGAGTGAGTTCCAGGACAGCCAGAACTACACAGAGAAACCCTGTCTCGAAAAACAAAAAAAAAAAAAAAAAAAAAAAAAATAAAACTAGAGGCTTGAAACCCTGAACTGATGAACACCAAGGAAACTGCACGCCCTTAGTCTCCACTTCTTGGGTGACTTGATTTGATAACCAAGAATTGATAGGGTAGGCATACAAATCTACCAGAAAGCACTCCGTGTGTGTGTGTGTGTGTGTGTGTGTGTGTGTGTGTATGTGTGAGTGTGCATGCATGTGCCATGCCAAGGTGAGAGGACAAGCTTGGGCATCAGTCTCCTTCCATACTGTTTGACAGCGTCTCTCTGCTGCATTCAGCAGGCTAGCTGGCCTGGAGCTTCTGGTGATTCTCCTGTTTCTACCCCCGCATCTCCTAAGACTGCAGGCACTTCTGCTGCTGTGTTATTCAGTCTTCACACACATTCAGGAGACTCAGACACAGATTACCAGGCCTGCACAGCAGCCACTTTATCTACTTATATCTCTCTAGTCTATGAAAAACTCTGGGACCAACTTCTGTGGATCTTGTTTTTGATAAGGGCAAAGGAGGTAAGCATAGCATACCACACATGAGTCTGTAGTCTTCTCTGCTAGAATCTGCCTGTGGGTTCTCAAGCTATCTGCGTTAGAGATGAAGCCATTGAGACAAGGAAGGGCATATGTATTTTGCACACTAATATATATATATATATATATATATATATATATATATATATATATACCTCCTTTGGGTCCTTGGCTTTCACAAGTAGTAAATCAAAACAACCTAGCAAGGGTGCTAAATTAAACCTGCAAAAAAGGTCACACTGAGGATCAGAATATGACGCGTAATGATGAGGGATCATTTTTACCCAAAGAAATGACGACAGGTGTGGTGGTTGGCTTTTCAAATGCTGTCAGCACTGGATGGCACCTTAGCTGTTTTTTGAGTACAGAAGCCTGCAGTGCCATCTATGCCATCGTGTTAGTTTACTGTCTTTTCCTATGACAAACACCACAGAACCGCTGTTCTATTAATCTGTAGTGATGACTCTCCCTCCCTCTCACCCCTGGTAACTGTAGCTCTGTTTCCATGATTATTACTGCATTATTCACTCCACTGGAGTAGCCTCATTCAGTGTGGGCTCTTCTGTAGCTGTCTTGTTTCACTAAGCACAGTGGCTCGAGGCTTAGCAGTGTTGTTGATAAAAGGGTTTGCTCCTTTTTAAAGGCTCTCTTCTATTCTGTTTATATACTAGCCTCTTTATCTACTGTCTTCATAGATATGGTCGTGTTGCTTCCCCTCCTCAGCTATTGCACACAGTGCTACAAAGAGTACAGGGGCACATATTTCCAGAGCAATCTTGATCTTTTGGATATACGTCCAGTTATGAGACCACTCTGCCACAGATAACATTGTAATTTCAATTTTGTTTTGTTGAAGAACCTGTTTTCCACAGTGTCGTGTTTCTGTTTTTGAAGAACTGTTAACCAGTAGCTGGGCCACTTTACATCCCTCCAGTGGTATGCAAGGGTCCTCCTCACTTCTCCACATTCTTTCCTGCTACTTCTTGGTCAGCCTCATGAGGGGGAAGTGATGGCTGAGGGATTGAATTTGCAGTTTGTTACAGATGGTGGCGATGGGTAGCTTTTGTGTGCATGCTGGCCATCTACTCACCTTGGGAGAACTATCTGTCAGGTCCTTTGCTTGGGTCTGGGGATGTTTCCTTCACCCCACACGCCCCCTTTTCATCCCTCCTTTGCTGTTTTAAAACTTTATCTGATTTTCTTTCGTTGTCAGGGCATTTGATATCATCTCCAACAAGTCATGCAAACACAAGGTCATAAAGCTTTACATTTATGACTTTATATGTTTTAGTCTTACATCTGTTGACTTTTTATTTACTTACTTGCTGCTTTGCTGGGTATTAAACACAGGGTAGCACACTTACTGGGCAGTAACTCTGCCACTGCACTGTAGCCCAGCCCTTGACTTGTTTTTAAATATAGAAAGAAAATAATGGAAAACTGATATTCCAAAACCTGAAAGTGATCTGTCTGTCAGAATCCTTGTTGAGCGAGCCGATTCACTATATCTGATATGCCTACTCTCAACTCCTGTTTCTAAACTTAGTAAACTGATTTGGGTAATACTAAAATAATTACATAGGAACCAGTCATCTTCCAGGAGTGCATCCAGGAAGTAAATTATAATATTTATGCTATCAGATAGCAAAAGAAAACAGTGGATAAAACAGTAATTTTATATTTCTTATTAGTGAGGAAATAAGCCAAAGATCTTCAAAATGCTCTCATCTCAAAGACAGATTTCAATTGGAGAATAGTCTAAAATAAAATAAAACAGTTTCATTCCACCAACCCCTGGATTTTAAGCAAACAGACGGACTGGAGTGAGAAGAGAAGCCCTAGGCTGATCGGGTCATAGTGAGAAGACACCGAGGCCCAGAGGCCCATCCACTCTGTTTTATGACCCCTCCAGCAGCTTGACATTCATCTTTCCCTTTCACTCATGGTGTCACTTGAGACTGACAGCTTTGCAGGAGTGGTAGTGTGGGCTTGATACTATTGTACAGAACATACATGTGTAGGGGTTTGGGTTAGTTGAACAGTGCACTGATACACAGGACATAACAGCAGCATAGGTAATTGATGTGTCAGTAACTGTACACATGGCCTTGCTGCTATAGCAGGGCCGGCTCCAACAAGAAGCAAGCACGTTTCCAGCTTTAACGCTCACGCTTTCCTTACATCCTTGTAGTTACAGTCCTGATTGCTGCTCAAATTTAACTCAGTGTCTGTTGTATTGATCTCGTCTGTAATTTCCTTGTGGATTTTCTAAGACAGAGGTTTAAGAGCACAAATAAGAAGGTAAGTCACATAATTCAAAGACATGTTAGATGGGCTACAGGATTTGAATAACTGCTTGGATTGATGGCCATAAACCTGCTGTTCCAGCTTTAACAAGAGCATCTTGGCTGGCCACACCTGCCCGTTCTGGTCTGACTTGTGACTCTTGCACTTACAGCTGTCACAGAGGCTAGTGCTCCGTCACTACTGCAGTGTTGAGACAGCTTTCTCTGTTGAAGACGTGAGTGGGTGTGCATGTGCACTGGCTATTGCATTCACTTTTGTGCAGGTTTTGTAAACACAACAGCTTTGCACAACCTTTCACAAATGTATTAATGTCGCCGTGTTAGAAAGCAGAGGATGTGCCAAGCAGGAGCACAGGACTTCCTACACAGACCTGCACACCATCGCTGCTTCTGTGTAAGGACTGTTTACAGGTTTGATCTTACTAGAACCCCGACTAAAGTCTCTATTCAGCCTTTTCATTAACAACTGATGTTTGTGGCTGTCCGTGGCCTTACACAATACGATAGATGGCTTGGGCATATCTTTTGTTCTGTGCAGGACATTTTGACTTTTATAAAGAATTGTAATTTACAATGACTGCTTGTTATTTGTAACTTAAATAAACTTTCTTAGTGCAGAAAGCTTTTACTCCCAGCCTCAGCTTCGGGGATACTAAAGTAAGGCCTGAATTCTCTGCCTCCTGTTTCCTTTTTGGCTCCTGTCTTCTCTTTTCTCTGCTTGTGTGACTTTCCTTGGGTCATTCCATTTATATGAAAGTCTAGGTGTCTCTTGTTAATTTTAAAGATTGATTAAATAAGAGGATTTTTATAGAAAAGAAAGTAAATATGCTACATGCTACAAGAAAACAAAAATTTGCTTCCTAGAGCATATATCCCAACACATATTTAAGTGCATAAAATGATACTTTCAGTACTGTCTTTCTCAATCAACACCATTTATCTATAAAGTCTTTCCTACTGGCTCTGGTATAGAAACTAAGTCCTCTATAGTTTTAGAGCCATACAGATGAAAATGAAGGAAGGAATAATGAGACTGGTCCTATGTCTTTTATAACTGATTCCTGGGTATTTAACTGGTTCCTGGCAGTGTGGTTACCTGGCAGTCATCCTGCACAGGAAAAAGCAAATGCATTGACCATCAGCCCCCTGCTGCGGGGCCTGTGCCATCCAGACCCAGAGAAGCCTCTTGGACACTGGCTGACAGGACTGCTCCTTGTGGTTTGTGTGCATATGCTCTGGCCACACTAAAGTCACTTGTAAATATTTCTACTGTTTCCTTTTAGGAAGCCCAGGGTTGATATAAAATGTGGTCCTCTCATGCTTGAGGCCATTAGGGGAAATGCTGCTGTATCCCCACTTAAAGAGAGAAGGCAGGAAGACAGGCAGACTCGAGACACAGTCTGCCTCTCTTCCTGCCATCTGGTTAATGTAGGACTGGCTGCTGGAGAAAGGGGAGGGAGAGCCCAGGAGGCAGGCTGGGCGGGAAGGGCTGGCATCTTAGTCAACTCAGGAACTAGGAATGTCCACCCTTCTCCAACAGGGCTGTGTGAGCTGTAGACTCTGCACTTTCTGTTCAAGTCCCCAAAATCAGTGCTGGCAGTGTGCAGCATGGTATTTATCTAAGGCGGAAATGTGAAATGAACAGTTTTAAAAATTAGTTGAATACTCTTAGAATTTGTGCATTTTATGTCAAGACTTGGAAAATTTAAAGTTTCTATGATAAACTTACTAAACAGAAGATGCCTTCAGTGTATTCCCCGGAGGCTTCTCTTCATTAACTGTGGCAATGGCCTCCTCCAGTGGGCAGTCCCACTCTGTTACACTCAGTTCTCATCACTGATACACCAGCATCCTCAAGCCTTCACTGGTTAATCTGCTTCCTTGATAACAAAAACTCCAACTGCTTTCCATGGTTTGTCGTTGTCTCTGACCTTCCTTACTTGGTACTCAAGCCCTACAGGGGCAGCCATCCTACATATTAACAGTGTAGCTCTGGAGACAGGGAGATGCTTGCTGTGCTCAGATTCCTAGGGTGCATATGTGAAAAGTCAGGCACACGGATGTCAGTGCTGGGGAGGCAGAGGCAGTCAGATCTCTGGAGCTCACTGGCTAGTCAGCTGGGCCGAATGGGTGAGCACCAGGTTAAGGAAGAGACCTTGTCTCAAAAATAAGATGGAGAGCTATTGAGGAAGACCCTTGAGTCTGTCCCCTGGCCTCTGCAGGCATGCCTATTGAACCATCACACTGTGAGACCCTCTGAGACACTGGAAGAAATGGCAACTGTTGTCCACCAATGATGGGATTTTAAAGCTCACAAGACAGTTAATGTTGATTTAGAGCTGCCTCCATATTTACCACTTCATTTCTTGTTCCTTGGCTTGGCTGCAATTATTTTTTTTAAATCAGTTTCCTTCCCAAGTACAATGTTCAGAGCTCACCCTTCCCTCTTGTGGTTCAGAGGGTTTTTAGCTCAGGGACTTCTATGTGTGCCTCCTCCCCAGCTAGAACTCCCTCTGTGAGGATCTGTTGGTGCCTTTCCTCTGGGCTGACAGTGGCCTGGTCATACCTTCAATTTTAGATGAACTAGCACACAGTGACAGTCTGATTGCAACACTCAGGATGCTAGAGACACAACTTCCTGGTTCTCCGCTTCTGTAATCACAGCTGTTGGCTGAACTCTTAGCTGCCACCATCTCTGGGCACCAGCGTCTTCTCACCATCTCCAAGCTCTGCAGGTCTACTGTGTGCATCTGGGGAGATGGCTCAGTGGGTAAAGTGAGACCCTGAGTACTGATCTGCAGAATCCATGTAAAAGGCAGTTATAGCAGTTTTGAAGGACGTATATACAGATAGGTATATCCCAGGGCCTCTCTGGCCAGCCAGTCAAAATGGTGAACTTCAGGTTAGTGAACTATCCATCTTAAAACGTAAAGTTGCCAGAAGTAGGAAGACACCTAGCCTTGCCCTTTCCTCTCTACATACACATCACATATGCACAGCACGTACAAACGATACACAGAGAAAAGAACTGGGTTCGTGATTTGCTGTGTATTCTCAGTCTGAGGGTGAGCTCTTTAGTCATCTCTGCAAGCCTCTCTGCTCTCCATGTCGTAGCTTCTGCAGACTCCTGTATGTTCTGTTCTGTAGCACTACGTTCTGGAGAGGTGTTTAATTTTATTTTCTAATTTGATTCTTTCTCTGGTTCTGTCTAATGTACAATTAGCTACCTACAACTTTTTAATTTCTGTATTTTTATTTATATGTTGTATTGTCTTTTGCAGATGCTCACTGTTGGTTCAACAGTTTTGTTCCACAGGCATATATCTGGTTATATCTGGCTTCCTTTCCTGCTTAACCTACAGTCATGTCTCTGTGTCTGATGGCCCCACATCTGTTGCCTTAGGAGACTGGCTCTGTACACAGCCTTTCATGGTGACTTGTTTTCTTAGGCTTTGAGAGTTTAACTGGAAGCTAACTAAGAAATTCTCTGTGAGGGTTTTTAACGCTCGGATTAAGGGAAGCTTCTCCACAAAGGATGTGCCATGGCTTCTGGTTGATGCCCAGACTCTCAGCTGAGCCAAATGTTTTCCTGACTCCTCCATTCAGCCAGTGCTGTTAAATCCGTCAGCATCTCCAAGCTTGCACACTTCCTAAAGATGCTGCTGCTGCTGCTGCCTCCCTTTCTTCCTCCTATGCTTCCTCCTCTATCTCCTCCTCCTCTTCATCTTTTCTCCGCCACGAAGTTTTAGGTTTAAGACAGATTTTGGACTTGCCTGCCCTTAAGAAGGGAAATTGGCTCTTGAGGCATAGTTCTCTGGTAGAAGGTGTCTCTGCTGCTTGTCCAGTCCATCCTGGGTGGGCCCGCAGCTCTCTCCTTCTGTGGCTCTGGGGATTATAAAACCTACGCAAGTTCAAGGTGAAAGACGGCTTCCTGCCCTCAGCCTACCTCTCTAGTCTCTGCCATTTCAATGTCTTGTCAGATGACAGTGCAGTGCAGAGAAGCCGGGACCCATCAGTCCCTGAGGCAGGGCTGTTTATGCAAGTCCGCACAGTCTTTGTAGATCTGGGAATCTACGCTGTGCTTCAGTGTCTCCTTGCATCTTTTATGGGCAGTGTGAGGTTGATACATATAAGGCGTGCCCGCGGTAGGAAGTGTTGTCACTGCCGTTACTGTCCGACTGTGGCGTCACGAGGAGGCCTCACAGTGCTGGCCCCGGCTCTACTGTGTTGTTCTTGTTCATTACCACGTTGTAAAATCTAGGTCTGCAAAATTTCACTTTATATTAACATTTCTGCTAATGCATTCATTTTATGAAACTTCCATTTAAGTACACAAAACACATAAAAGTATGTATGATGATGAATGGCAGATACACCCTATCAACCTACTCTCCTGAGTCAAGCCAAAGGAGAGGGACAGAGAGAAGTTACAAACCAAACTAATCACAAGTATCTATTGTCTAGCAGAGGGAGTCAGTCACCCTCAAGTGTGAAAGTAAGCCAATACACAGCACAAAGTTAAAGGGCTGAGTCATTGCTCTTTACTCTGACTGAGGCTGGGTGACACTGAGAAGACCGGAGAAGAGGCAGAAGGCTCTTCAGTCCCAGAGTGGCTTCTCGTTACAGGAGAAGAGCCAACAACTACAGATAATGTAAAAAGCCGTATGTCCACAAGTATAGTCAGAGAGCCGCCTTTAGTAAGGTGAGTTGAGTATTTCTTGATGTGAATATGTGCACATTTATAAAATCTCAAAATCATTCTTTTTAACACAAACACATTTTTAAATTAAGTGCTCAGCTTACATCGCCAGTGTAAACATCCTGCAAATGATTTGCACATAACGACATTTTGCTGTTCTTAACAACAAAAGGAACATATTTGACCAAATTAGGATCTGGGGTCATGGCAGTTATGAATATATGATTCCCGGACTCTATTTTCACCCCTTTGTTGCTTTTAATAACAAACTGGAAGGACTCTCAAGCATGCTCTACAGTGAGTGCCATGTTAGGCCTTGCCAGCAGAGGGCGCCGCAGGGTCATGGCTATGGCTCCTTTCTTGGATGGTAGCACTAGCTTTATTTTCCCTGACAGGGCAGCACGTGCCAAAGAGTACTCAGGTGATGTACTCCTGCGGTGATGCAGGGCTTCACTGAGAGTTATCACTTCTCCAGGAACCCCCACTGCAACACTGGATGTTTATAAGCTCCAGTTCACAGGCTCATTTGGCTTGCCCCCAGCCACAACCTTCCAGCATCTTTCAGAGTTGTTTCCTAGGAGGCTAGCAAATGCAGAGCCGCTGTGACTCAGGCAGCCAGCTAAGTTTCTGCTACCTCCACTGAGATCCATCTATATCCTCCCTCTCCAACCAAACCAGAACCCAGCCTTGAGGAAGGGTGCCATTTGCTCTGTTCTCCCTTCAGTATTTTCTCTTGACCTCAGGGAGAGAGTGCCTTGTTCCTAAGCATCTTAACTTTTTCAGCAGTAGCATAACAAACTCAGAGGCCCACGGACAAGATTATTAAAAACACGGCATAAAACTATCTTCAGCTTGTGTGCATAAAGTACATATGAACACAAATAAATCTTGTGTTTAGATCTGGGTCTCCAAAAATTATTTATATATTGCATATATATGAAAATATCCCAACCTCACAAATCTTAATTATTTCAATGCCAGTGAAGCCAACATTTTGGATAAAGAAAAAGACAAGCAAGCCTTAGTTACTGAGGTCTGAACTACCTCTTGGTGAAATGATGGCATGGTCCTCATATGCTCTGATCCATGCAGTGACACTGGAATGCATTACAAAGCTTCCTTACATCATTCTCTCTTTTTTTTTTGTACAACATGAACAGATTCCAAGATAGATACCTCATCATTCAAGGGTTTAAGCTAATTTAAGTACTAAATACTCTTCCATGACTTGTTGTTTCTTCGTATTACCAAAAGCTAATTTTTAGTCTATAATTCCAAAATAATGAATAGAATATTTTACCACATCCTATTCTAAGTCATTTTATTTTATAAGAATTTGAGGATCCTGGTTACTTCAGAAGGCATAACATACAGGTAAAAGTACATTTAAAACTATGGATTCCTTACTTATGTATTCAGTGACACTGAAGGGTCCAGGAGCAGATAAAAAGCAGAGTAGGAATTGTGGCATAAAAAATGAACTAGGAGCCCTCCTTTAATAGCCTGGAATATTCCCCCTTGAATACAGGAGAAAAAGAGAGAGGGGGGGAGGTGTGGAAGCAAAAGACAACAGAGATTTCACAAGGAGTCACCCTTGTGACCCTGTCAACATCATCATGTAGATTTGCAATGAGAGCCCAATGTTTGTGGAAGAAGCCAGGCATCTTCAATAATAAAATAAATTGTGTCCATTTTGACTTGGGTTGAATCTGAACTAAAATATAAAACAAAACCACCAACCAAGTAGGAGTTACAATACAAAAGTATACAAAGGAAGGAATGCATTCAGTGTGTTTCATCTGAAGTATTTCTCTATATTTGTGGGTATTGGAAAAAAGCAAATATCTGGGATTACATTTTTCCAGAAATCTGATTCACCACTATGCAAATAATTTGACATTTCAAAAAATGTGTTTTCAGTAACATTTGAGGTTCCCTGAATAACTAGCTTCCTATTTGTCTGAGTCTCTCTGACATGAGGGAGGCTTCGGGGACTGCAGATGTTTGAAGGCAGCACGACAGAACTTTAAATGTAATGAGTTGCACATCACAGAGAAGCACAGTGCCTCTCTGGACTCCCACAACTATTCTACTCTTTCTAAAGTTTTTCTAAAAGGTCAAACCTGTCTATGATGATAAGTAACTGACAAGAGGTAGAAAAATGAGGTGCCTTGTAAATTATCATTCTTTAAAGCTACAAATGACTGAGGTAGGCAAAATTTATGTGCCTCACAAAAGGTACGGAACTAACTAGCACTACTTGATGACCAGAAAAACCTGGATACCCATTTCTTTATTTCTATCTTTTAATTTTAAGTCAGTTCATTTTCCACAAAAATCGAAATATGTTTCAAAGCTCAGCATTTTCTGTTAACTGGAGAGCAGGAAACCAACATAAAATTTAAAAGAAGGAAACTATGGAAAAATCTTACATGAGCAAACATTTTTCATTCTGACTCTCACCATGTGAAGAGAAAGCAACATTTCTGGAAACTGACTACGGGCCAGAAGTGAAGGGAGAGAGAGGCATTCTCTGCTCATTCAGCAGAGAACTAGTTGTCAGAAAACGGTCTCTAGGCAGAACGGCTTTGATTACGTGGCATATTATCCCTCATTAACTGAATTCTGCCAACAATAGAAACAGATCTCACCAGAAACATTTCGAAAATGGCTTCATGCTTTATAAAGGAACACCAACAGGGTCTTGATGTGGGCTGGCCAGGGCTGGGAGAGAGAACCCATCCACCTCATGGTGATCACTATCCAACGCAACAGCAAGATTAACCCTAAGTGCCACATGCTCTCTATTGGAACAGCACCTGCTTGTTTCCCAGTGGCTGGCACAGTCACAGCACAACAGGACAGCTACTCTTGCTGTGTGTGTTGTCATTATTGTTTTAAGATTCTAATTGGAAAGTCAGACTGTGATTCCATTTTATGACTTCAAAGAGATAAAAGCCTTTTAAAGAAATTTCTGAAAAAGCCCCTCATACTGCAGCCAAAGTTGGCCTCAGCTCAATCAGAACCAAGGAGAATTAGCATTTGGAAAATCTAGGTACTTAGGGCCAGGCTGTCTTGAAGACCATGGGCGTCCCTTCCAGGTAACCCCTTGGTATAGGCCTCACCCAGACTGGAGGAGTCTCTGCCACACCACTACCCCTGTCAGCTGTGTAGAGAGGAAAATGCTAGGTCTGTGTCCACTCGGCACCCCAGGCAGACTCTCATTTTCCAGACCACAGAGGATGGGCAGGAAAGACTGGATTTGAACAAAGCCCAGTTAGGATAAACAAGCCCTCACTGAATGTTTTCCTGTCTCATCAGCATTGTCCAGGAGAAGGTTAAGTATTCCCTTATCACATTAATTATACCAAATATTTGATTAAAATCTAATTTATGAAAAAGCTACTCTCTGGCCCTTGTCCTGATCCTAGTGCTCGGCTGCTAGAATTCTACAAACAACACTTGAGTCTACTGATAAAGCTTTACTAGGGCCACATAAAAACTCTCATGAGTAGGCTAAGTACAGAAAACATGGAGGTTGACATTTTAGATGCCTCCCCAAATAGGCAACAGAGAGGAATTGTAGGCCTAGGGAATTCTGAAGGAGAAAACAAGCTAGACTCACATACAGACAATCTGTTTTTAACCCACACAGTCTTTTAACAGCTGCTGGTGTTTTCCTTGGAGCTGCAGAAGACCCCCCCACCCCCCGCTCTGGGGCCTGGGCCATTGACTGAGTTATCATTGGGTGCATTTATGACACAGCACTTGATACACACTGGCAAATGCCTCAGATTGCATGATTAAATCCTGTGACTTCACTCATTTCTAAGAAAATCCCAGAGAGCTGGAAATCAGGTCCCCAACTCGAAGCTTAGCAATAGTCTATAGACATTGTGGCTCTGTCAGAGTCACAGCTGACTCAGCCATCTGATGATCACTGTGTGTAATGGGTACCTGTAAACCCAAGCTTGCCAGTGGGACTGAAAGGCACGTATGTTAGAGTTGATTTCTAATTTAAACCCTGATGCCCTGTCCAGTCCTGTTTTTACATTTTGTGTATCCCTGACAACAGGAAAGATATGAACTTCACTTCAACTCACCTGGTTTAGAAAGAAGACTGGTGGGGTTTTGCCCCAGGTTTCTTGGGACATTTGAGGCTTACTTCACAACACTTAAGCATAGAGTTAAGTGTCTTACCAAGTTACAACATACACCCTAGTCTTGGGAGAAACTGTCCCACTGCCTCTAAGCTCCATCCCTCTGACCTAGAGGCCTAGAGCCTGGAATGATGCCAGAGCCCAGGCTCCTCCTAGCAGTCACTCTGGACGACTCTGGAAGGCTCTGGCTGCCCTTCTTTTCCTGCAAAGAACACTTTGTAATACTGCCCCCACACACAGAAGGGGAGAGGCATCCTGGCTGTGCCCCAGGAAAGGGGGCTTTTCTGTTGTTCTGCCCTGGATGGATCCTCCCTCACAAACAGCTGGGATCCTTTTTCTTTGTTTATTTTTAAGCAATTAAAACTGCAGCTTGATATCGTTATGGTAATCTCTCCATGCTGTGTTTAGACTAACCTTTCCTTACTTAAGATTTCACCCCTCTATTCCAAAGAGAGAGTACCATCTAGAGGCACCACACACTTCATGAAAGTGACTTGGCTTTTATGTCGTAAAAAAAGTCAACTACTTGGAAAGGAGCTGAGAACACACATGTGGCCATGCTCTCCTACTTGGGAGGAGCTGAGAGCACACATGTGGGAGGAGCTGAGAGCGCACATGTGGGAGGAGCTGAGAGCATACAAGTGGGAGGAGCTGAGAGCGCACATGTGGGAGGAGCCGAGAGCGCACATGTGGGAGGAGCTGAGAGCGCACATGTGGGAGGAGCCGAGAGCACACATGTGGGAGGAGCTGAGAGCGCACCTGTGGGAGGAGCTGAGAGTGCACATGTGGGAGGAGCCGAGAGTGCACATGTGGGAGGAGCCGAGAGCGCACATGTGGGAGGAGCCGAGAGCGCACATGTGGGAGGAGCTGAGAGCACACATGTGGGAGGAGCTGAGAGCCCACCTGTGGGAGGAGCTGAGAGCACACATGTGGGAGGAGCTGAGAGCGCACACGTGGCTGTGCTCTCTTTGCCGCTGTCTCCTGTCTACACAGAAAAGAAGAAGAAAAGCTTCTAGATGTTGGCAAGGATTTTATGAACTATAAGTTGCTGCTTAACAAATGTTTTTTGAAGATATATTTGGACTATACACAGAGAGCAGATGTTTCTGTAAGCACTCCTGCAGCCCCCAGTGTGATTATGCCCTGCATCTGGTCCTTGGGCAGGCTACCACTTAGGCAAGTTTTGAAACCATCCAACTCTCGCTCCACTTTAGCAGATTCCCCTCCCCCACACCTTGTCCCAAGGGTGAACAGAAGGGCCTTGCAGCAGGATGGTCAGCTCGGAGGAGGCCTTGGCATCCCAGCAGCAGAGAGGACCAGGGGGAGAGAGAGTGTGAAGGTCTCAGGAACAGAGCAAACTCTCGGCACACCACTTGGCCACAAAACCTACAATTTCATAAGGGCAAGGCTTAGTTCTTACTATGTCCAGAAGCGCCAGGGTCCTCCAAAATCCCCCACTAAAACATGAGCTCCTCAAGGGCACACTGAGTTTTTATTCTTCTTTGTGGCCCCAGCACTGGTGTACTGCAGACACACCATAAATCCGACTGACTGGAATGCAAGCTCTGAATATCTTCGTGGGAACGAGGCCATGCCCAGCAGGCATCTTAACTGGAACTGGCTGCCAGGTAACAGCAAGATAAACACAGCATGCCTGCATGGCCAGCGGAGCTGCCCAGTCCGGATTCGGGTGTGCCTCCCTGTGAGCTCTGCAGTGCAGTGCACTAAGCAGCAGCAGCAGCAGCAGGAGGGACATGAGGGCCAACGAGGAGCCACTGAGAGAGCACTCAGTGCACAGTGACACCCATCGCACTGAAAAGAGACACAGTCAAAGTCAAGGCCCCAGGCATAGTTCTGAACACCAGCACAAAGGCAGTCCTTGAGTGGACACCCTTTATAGCTACAGTCAAATTCTTCTGAAAATCCTGTCTTGACCACACCTCGAAAATCTTTAATCCTCCTCACAAACTTTTACAACTGAACTCTTGCTTTTCTTTCTCACTCAACTATTGGAAAGGGTTTCAAAAAATAAAATAAATATATTAATATACAAAAGTTAATACTCTTCATAAAAGTATTTTTAACCCAGGTCTCAATCTGCCAAGATGTCAGGGTGGCCTTCCATTCACTGTATGCCACCCACAGACCCATGGACAGACCTTCCCGTAGGGACAGCACTTACAGTTGATTAAAGGACCAGAAGGTGATGACAAAAATATGCTTGGTTAACAAAAGAGCAGGAGATGTGGCACAGAAGGGCACATGGTGCTCACACACAGGCTGTGAGCAGAGAGGCAGAGAAGGCTGCTTTCGGTTTGCTTTTTGCAGGTACTGCACGACAGACGCACTCCCAGCTCAGCTCGGCATCACTATGTTATTGGGCTTATATTCCAAAACCATAGGCCCAAGCTGCTACTAACAATAAAAGGTGATTTAATTTACAATGACAAGACAGAAGATGGTAGCCTCTAAAAGAAACTCCCGACGCTGTCGACACTGTCACTTCGCACGGACATGGTGCCTGGAGTCTGTCAGAGGGCACAGCTCTTGAGTTCACCATGTCTTCTGCTCTCAATCCACCACAGGGAAGAGCTTTGGAGCAGATCAAGGAGACATGCGCTGCTTGCATAAACTGGGCATGCTGTGGGATGAATGGCTTTAAACACAGGCCTTGCTGCTCACTGGAGTCCATAGTGACTGTGCCCAGAATGCCCAGCCCTTTCATTACAGTGTGAATGTGTGGCGATGTTGCCAGCCCAGGGTGGGAAACTGACTTGAAACAACCGCCATAATCAAGCTCCCTCCAGACCCCTGAACTATGTGAAAGGGCAGATGGAAGGAATAATTAATGCAATTCAAGGAGCCGCTGAGCCCACACAGCACTCAGGTTCTCAGACAGTAATTGCTACCACATTTGGTATGGACTCTAACTAACTGAGAGTCCACCTTAAACACATCAAAGCCAGACCTCAGATGCAGACTGTCATGAGACAAGCGTCCTTAGGCACACTCGGAGGAAACTCTCAAGAAGCTGCAACTGTACGAGTTAAAAAACAGATACACAAAAAGAAAATATACACGACCCTCATACCTCAGCTCCTTTCACCTCCTCAGAACTAACATATGACAAGTAAGTGTGTAAACACTTCACAGAAGCATCACAAAGCTAGAATCAGTTAAGCAAGCAGGGTAGGAGACGAGTTACTATTCTATGTATATTCAAGTTTTATTATCACAAATGCATAATGATTTTTTATATTAAATTATATATATGCACACTACCCAAATGTTATTCTCGACACATATTTTAAAAAATTCTTCAATTTTGTGAATGACACAAACCCACCTACACTTACGGAAAATATAAAGACAGCCTCTCTTGCCTGGTCCCTTCGCTCCAGCTAGCTGCTGGCTTTGGTGTTCAGACTGACCAGCAGCAGATAAAGCACGGCTACTCTCTCACACACATTAGAGCACTCTTGACATCCAGATTTCACTGATTAGAGGACTCCCTGAGAGAGGCACCCTCCATGGCAAGAGCTCACACAGGTCTGAGCAGGAGAGGGCAGGGCAGGGCAGGTCTAGAGCCTAGCCTGAGACCTGGCTCGCTCCCTCTTCACTGCAGTGTCTTCAGAGACAGGCACACTCCCTGGCCTGCCTTCAGCTGAGTGCTGACTTCAAGCTGCTCACCGCCATATTGTCTTATGAAAGGAATCACCCAAGATCCCAAAGCCTAGCTAAGCCCATCCCTGGACAAACTTACTCTCCAGAACAGAACCTCTGCAGCTTGCTCGGTTCTCCCTTTGGATTGATAGCGGACTAAGTCACCAGGCACCTACAATTTTTACAAACCACACTCAAAATCATGTTCCCATCAGAGGGAGGAGGTGCCCTCAAGCCCTCCTGAGTGGCTTCAGTCTGCACTGCCCTACCTATCTGGGAACTGTTATTCTCTTCAACTAATTTCAAAGACGTAAACCCTGTCTGTATAAAAACCCCTGGATTTGTGAGTTGTTCTTTGTAGCAAAGAGAGACAAATGTCTGTGAGAATTTTATACTTACACAGAACGATGATTAAGAAACAAAAGAATAAGTTAAAAACACAATTAGAAAGAAATGGTATAAAAAATGGGAGTCCAGATGCCAAGCACACTCCACCTTTCAAATTGGTGTGGAGTCTCAAAAAGGAAACCAGTTCTGGCTAGTTGGAAGCCACCGAGGTGAGGCCTTGTCCTGCATGTTCTGCTTCTGTGGATTTATACAATACACAGCTAGCCTGCCTTATGAACGTCCCTGCATACTATTTTAAAGTGCCTCAGAGTGGTCCATGAACCGCTCTTTTTCCTGTCCAAGGACATTTAAGTTGTCTCATGTAAGCACAGTGACAAGTCACTGTGAGGTTGTCAGAAGAAGAGCCTTGGTGCTGGTCACAGGAGGAGGCTTACTTGTAGCTAAAATTAGTAACTGTTGCAGTCAGAGGAACAATTACAAAATCTGAGTGGGGGAGTAGAGATCAAGTTGAAAGTAGGATTTATCATCCTGCATACTATTATAAAATGCTAAAAGGAAAGCAATAGTCCATACGAAGAGGACTCCAAACTCAGAAAGATCCAGGAAACTAAAAAGGAGGCGAAGACAACAGAAATCTCTCTCTGTGGTCATTTGAAGCAAGCTTCCTGTTTTTATAGAACAAAACAGGTATGTGGCTTAATAAATAATAAATGCTACATGAAACAAGCTGTTTGGACAGGCTGGTGTTTGGCATTTGGAAGGTTTTTAAATAACACTTTCTTGAGTGTTCGAGGCTTTCACCATTACATGGCTCTCCTCATTAATGAGGTCATTCTTGCCTGGACCACTGTGTATAAGTACTTCTTTTTTAGCTGTATCCAAACGAGACTGAACTGACATGGCATTACGTGGTACATTTGGGACACCCACTCACTGGAGAATCCTTTAAGGATTCTGCAGCCAAGTGTTTATTACAGTGTTTATAAATAACAGCAGTCACAATGCTTGCTGAGTTATGTCCTCATTTTCTGGAGAGAAAGGATGAAAAGGATGTGGTCTTGGAAGCAGAACATGCCTTTCCTTTAGAGAAAAACCTTCTCGCAAAACGCCAGCAGGAAGAGGGAGAGGTATCCATAGTCTCTGGGCCTCTCCAGGCCTGTGTCCTCAGATGGGCCGCAAAGGCAGTTCTGTCTTCAAGGCAATTCCACTCACTCTCCAGAGCAGCAGGGCTCCTCTACGCCTCCTTCTGGCTGTGAAACCTTTACTTACTCACAGGAAGTCATGGGTCTGATAGAGAGCCACCCCATCCCAAGAGTACTGAAATCACTAGCTAAATGCTAGAAAATAATTTTTAAAACTTGCATAGAGTAAATACAACCTTTTCATTCTCACTCTTCTTTGTTTCTTCTTCACAACTTTTTCTGTATAAATGCATATTTTAAGTTACTTTTCCCTCAAAATATAAGACTATATAAAACTGCTTAAACAATTAGACAATATTATTCTTTTTAACTGCTGCATAATATTCCCTAGAGTCAATAAATATACTCTCTGAGCATTCTCAATGTTAAGGGATATTTAAGCAAATCTAAATTTTTGCCCTTAAAAATGGTTCTATTTTCAAAGGGTAGAAGTCTAAGGCCTTTTGTGTACTTAGTTGATTTGAAACTTAATTTGACACTGGTAATTTTGATCAGTGACATCAAATCATAAGTCATGAGGTCCTAACAACCTCAGAACAGAAGAGATGGTTGAGAACACTGTCACCTTTGGAGCCTTTTCTCCACATGGGCGTATCCTGAGTCTGTTGTTTCTCTCTTCCAGTCTCAAGGCAGCAGGACGCTGCTGTGCCTAACGCTCGTGTTTCTAGACTGGGTTTCAAGTCCAGTGGCCTTGACTGGATGGGGTCCCACTGCAGTATTAAACTGCCCTAATTGCATTCTTCAGGCCAGCTCAAGGCTGACAGCTTCCGCTCCCGGCTCATTATCAGGGCACTTCAAGGGGCTCCATTATGAGTAGAGCACCTGGTCCGAATTTATTTCAACGGCCCAGAGAAAAATGGGAAGGTGCTTAATGTTCAACCACAATGGTGACATTTTTATGAGATAGCCAAGGTTTAGAAACAAATAAATGAAAGGTTTGAAAGGAGTATGAACAGAAACCATGACAATAAAAATTCAACATTAATATATCAACTTAAAACATATACCACCCATATACTTGGGGTAGGGCCAGGCTCAGCATAGGCTAGCCAGCAAGAAAAGGGAGAGGAAAAAAAAAAGCCAGCAGCCTCCTCCCCTGTGACAGGCCTCCTCCCCTGTGACAGGCCTCCCTGGAAAGACAAATGGAATTCCAAGAACGCTGCAGACAGTCAGCCTGAGATGCACACTCTGAGTCCTGGTTAAAATAACAACTTTCTCACCTTAGCGCATCCACAGGAGAATGAAAGGAAATTCAAGTAGAATTTGGGGTATCCCAAACGTGTGATGTTCCTCCTTCTTCTCTGGTTTGCTACAAACTGCTGTCTTTCATTGAAAAATTTAAGAAAAAATGTAAATTAATGAATCTTTACACAAATGTTTCTCCAAGAGAGCTCTGGGTAAATATGCACTGAGTGCTTTTTAATAAATGCACATTAGGCACCTTCTCCTAGGTAGCTCTCAGCAGCCCCTGTGATGTAAATCCGTATCTGGAGACCGCCCGCGAGGATTGTGCTCTCTGTGCTGAGCGCTCGCAGAGGACTTAGTGTATAGATGGCAACCAAGTTTAAAGGCCAGCAGCCCAGCTGTAGTGCATTACAGAGCTCTCCCCTCCACTAAGAATGTGTTTAAAAAAACTTTTAAAATAAATATTTGTGTTCTTTCCCTAAACACAACAACGGTACTTACACTGGAACCTAAGAAAATGATGAATGGAAGCCCTGGTGCTGGCACTTTACACTGGGAATGAGGGCTCAACAGGGGCTTCACCAGCTCAGGGGGGTTAGTAAATGTTTAGTCTCTTCAGAGAAAAAGAGGACAATTAATCACTACAAGGAGTTTTTTCAACTATTAGCTGCTTTTGGCTTTGGAATTTTATCTTTCTCAAGCATTTTCCTTATTAAGCAAACTATGCAGATGTGTACACGTTAATAAGCCAAACTATAAAGGCTTTAATTATTTTACTGACTTAAAAAGGCAGCCAGACACTACCTATTTTTCACATACTGATTGATCCCACTATGGTCTCAGATTTAAAGCCATGAATCCTGGGTAGCCAGACTAACTAGGCAATGCTACTTGAACCCTTTCTTCTTTCCATCAACTAATAAATATACGCTCTTAAAATTAATCACCTGATAGAATCACCTAACTACAAAAGGTGGCAGAACCCCCTGAAATAAATCTGAGCTTCATCCAGTGAGTCACCCGTGTGGCAGACCACCCAGTGGCCTCGGTCTCAGACTGGAGAGCTGGGAGACTCTTCAGCTGGGTGGTGGGAGGGTGACCCGGGTTGTTGTATTTCAGCATCATTTATCTACTGTCCTCTTCTATGTCCTCTGAAATCACTGAAGGAGCTGGAGTCTTGTGTCCTGCAGGAAGTTCCCAAGTTGACCATGGTGCCGGGCAAGGGCTGTTTGGTTTTTAAAGATCTGAGTCCTGCTTTCTCCTTTAGTGGCCACTCTCATTATCCCCCGTCTGAGCTTTTTAAGACGCACCAAATAATCTAGCTCGGAACAACTGAGAGAGTGGAGAGTCTAGACATGGTGGCTTGTATGAGGTCAGCAGGCCCATCTTTTTCTGTCTCTTTGGAACAGAAGAACACAGGGGTCACTCAAGTTGTTTTGTCAAAAAATCAAAACACACACACACACACAAAACCAACAACAACAAACAAAAACAGCAAAAACAAAACATAAATCTGCTGGCATAGGACGTATGATTTTCTACATTTGTACAGCTTGTTAAATATATGTTACTTCTGTGATGATACTGTCCCACGTGTTGGCAGGGTGAATTCTAGAAAGAGCCTTAGATTCAAGCATGGGTTTTACTGGCTGTGCAAGTCACCGCCAAGCCTTCAGTGACAGTCTATTTATCTATAAGGGGGCCACAGCCATTTATGCTTTATCCCTCACAGAGAACCACTGAGCCCACCATGCATGCTTGGGTGACAAGGCTTGCAGGCAGCCAGTATCCTAGCTGCAGGCATCTGCTCTCGGCAGTCGCCTGTGCTGCCCTCTTGTGGTAGGCAAACTGCAATGCCACTCAAAACTCCAAACCAGCAACTCAAGAAGACTTATCAGTTTCAGGTACGCAGCTTTCAACTGTCGGAATAGAAAGGGGCAGTTGACTCTAAGTATGTAATGCAAAAGCTGTGCTAGGTCTCCCTTGATGCTACAGCAGAGCTTGCAACTTGGGAACAGAAAAAAGAATAAATTAAGGAAGAAAGATCCTATCCTTCCGAAAGTGTCTTGCATGATGACAAAACATTTGAGACGTGGAAATGTCAGACAAGAGAAACAATCTGCCAGTGCTGGTGAGAATCCCACCCTCTCCGTGTTTTAGAGATAAATATGCAAGCCAAAGTAATCGCTCACAAACTGTAGGAGCCGACCCCTACATTTGTCTGAACACTAGAATAGCTAACTCTTAGACTGGGTAGAAACCCCAAGACACTGTACTGCAGTGTTTTATTATGCATGGATTTGGTAGGAAAGGCAAGAAAACTCCGCGGAACTACTCTGAGAGCAGAGGGGAGCAAGAAAAAATTGAGGAGGAGTACAATCAAAGTATGAATATGTCAGCAAACAAGAACAAACGGGAGTGAGGGAGGGAGCAAAGGGGAGAAAACATGAAGGAAGTAGACAGCTGAGGGAGGGGTTTGGGTTTTTGTACCTTCTGACTTCAGGGTAATAGGGAAAGTGGCAGACGGGGGTGTGGCCTAGTGGAGATGAGGTTGGGGAGGCCGATGTGGCATGAATGCCCCTCATGATAAGTGCTCTCACGATGAGTGCCCTCACGATGGGCACTCTGAGGGAACACACACAGATGATCAGCAAGTGCGGGGCAGCCACCAATGAACTCAGCTCCACCTCGGAGGAAGCTCTGGGATGCGTGGATCAGTCCTCACAGGGCAGGGTTGGAGAAGAGTTTCTCTGAGCTCCAGAAGCTCTCACCAACGTTTGGTCATGCTCGGCATCAAAGATGCAATCGCCACCTCTATTAATTACTCAGTTCATCCATATTGCCCAGCCTAGCACTGTAGGGTCACGTAAGGGGTCTGAGACGACAGGATAGAATGCCCACGACACTGGATAAGCTTGTAGCACCAGAAACACTTATAGTGACCTCTGCTGCACACTGCAGCCACAGCCAGAAGTCCCTATCCCACGAGAGAGGGGTAGGCCAGGATCCTAGGCAATGCTGACAGGTAGGAACTTGGTAAGTTATAAAGGCCAGAGAATTTGAGATTCAAAAATCTTTCTTTAAGGTCCAAAATCTTGTGTTTCCAATCTTTCAAGATTACCCAGCCCCACAATCATAGACTGAAGCATCTCCATATCTAATGGCTTAAATACAGCAGGACTCTCATACTATCCAAACCTCATTCTTCCACGATCTTAACAAGGTGAGCAGAATAAAGGGCCCATAACGTGCACACCTGGTGATGACAGAGTAGGAAGAATTTATTGTACAAATCAATGACTTAAATTACATTAAGAGTCTAGACAAGTTGACTTCAAAACTCTCCCAAACTAAGAATACTATACTTTGAGATAGAAGTTAAGTTTATTACTTAAAAGCCCTTAGGCTATGTTAGAATAAATTGTGTCTGATGGTCATGAGAAAGTATATGGAGACTTAAAATGCTAAAACATTCTTCAGGCAGGTACCTCCTGACAAAATGTATGATTTGGCAGACTCTTTCAAACAGATCATGCCAGAGATCACCTCCATCAAGGCAGCACATGTGTAGTGCATGAATGTATACCTGCACATGCACGTGTGTATACATGTATGCATGTGTGCCTGTATGTATATGCTGAAAAGTAGGACCTGGTATAACTCACCATTCCAGTGCCACACATAACAGCTAAGAGAAGTGCGACTCCTAGGGCCCTCTTCCCTGGGCTTTCCATTCTCCTCCACTCTGACCACTCCTTCCTTTGTCCAGCCATGAAGGTCCTTGTCTAGGATGTCTTCACGGGTGTTCCATGTTCTCTCCTTTCCTCTGGTGCTACAAGCTTATCCAATGTCATGGGCATCCTATTCTGTTCTTTGTTTAGTGATGCCTTTCAAATCTCTTCCTCCAGCTCCACTGGACTATCAGACTAGCAGGACTGACCATCCTGCCTGTTTCAAAGCTCCCCTGTAACTGGCCCCCTCCTCTGATCTTCTCCAGAATGAGAGGTGTATACGGGCCTATTACCTACCATCAGCTCTTCTTGGAAACATTACCCTCAGCTAAATCACAAAGGAGCAAGTGCATCCATCTGAACAGTACTGGACTCTACTTCCGACCCTATCTCTCAGCAACAGCACCATAGCCATAGTTAGGCCATGCCTCAGGTGGCAGCCGAAGGCAGCTCCACAAATGCTAATCTGATCATATCAGTCTAGCCCAAGATTCTCTTGTCTCCCACATTCCTAAGCAAATCAAACTTCTCCAGTCCTAATCAGAAGGCCTAGCAGTCTTGGCCCTGCTAAGTGCGTCAGACTTTCTCACTTTTCTGTGTCAGGGCCACAGATTAAAGTACTTTATGTACTTCCCCCTCTGCCTGGGACCATTTCTGGAAGAGGACAGACAGCCCTGTCCCAGGCCCCCTTTGGCATTTCTTATGCTTGTTATGCTTTGTTCTCACACAGGGTCAAAGGTTTCTGATTCTCTTCCCTACTCACAACATCTTGTACATAACTCAGCTTCCAAGTCTACATGAGGCCCACCATGGGTCCCCATGCCAGTTCCAGAGTCCCCAAGCTAGGGGCTCCTAAAACATAGATGAAAACTTCAGGTTCTGTTTCCATAGAAACACCTACTTCATAGGTTTCCTGTGCAACACATCTGTTCATTCCAGTGCGCTTAGTTATTTGTAGTTCTAAAAGTGCAGCGCCATAAACTGATGTGCTGTTACACCAATCATTGACACTGTTGCATTAAGCCTGCAAGCTGAGCCCATGTTGAAGTTCTTCAGTGACAGCTCTTCAAAGACAAACTGGACCCCAGCCAACTCACTGAGAACCCTCTGCCATGGACTGTCAACTTAAGGATTATGTGGACCGCCCATTTATTTTATATTGTCTGATTCTAAGTCTAACAACATGAAAAGATTTGTTTCTTGAATAAAGAGAGAATGGTTATGGATGTAGTTTGATCACTACATCTGGCATTGTGAACGGTCTAAATACGTATCAGTCATGAGGCCTGAATACTTGTCGGTCATGAGCTGCCCTATTCGAACACCCTCTGCTCCCTTAAGAAGATTCTAGAAGTGCTTGCACTCCACAGCTGGGGCTCTGAGGAGCGTTTCCTGTTAATGGCTTGTTACTGCCCATTAAAGGGGATATTCTACTTTCTAAAAACGTGAAAGGGAAGAGATAGAATCTGGAAAGGAGGAAGGGAGTGAGAAAGAGGAAGAAATCCTAAAGCTATCAGACTGTGGTAGATTTAAGAGGCCTGCTAGACGGGGAGGCTGAGATGGGAAGCCGGTGTGTCGGAGAGCAGCTTGGACTGGGCAGTAAGGACACATCTCAGACACAGAACGAACCAATCACACAGAACCCAGTGACACAGCCTTGGTCACTGATTTTATAGTATGCTGAGTGTCTCCATCTCGACGGGAAAACAAATGCACACAAAATGTACACAACCACCCCTTGCACCCAGCCATCGGGTGGCTTTGGAATCATTACAAAGTACAGAAAGATAACCACTTTTAAAAATAAAAACTCTTCATGTACCCAGAAAGTTCAGTGAATGGTGGCAGTCGGGCATCCACCTTAGAAGTCTGGGTTCTGAACTCAGCTTCTCATCCACCTGCCTCAGAGCCCACCAGGAATCCCAGTTCCCTTGGGCTCTGTGCTTAGAAACTTCAAAAAGTACTGCCAGTTAAAAATGTCAAGCATTCCCCAGTCCTCCCATGATCTGGCTAGAAAAGAAAAAGTCTCAAGTTTCTGAGAGTGGGGCTCCCATCTCCCATACAGTCTCAGTGCTCAGGAGACGGTAGGAGCCAGCCTGGGAGCGCGGGTCTTTGTCAAGTTTCTCTCACTAGAAAACAAGATGTAGAGCTGGCGTGGTGGACACAGCCCTCATGAGAACTTGAGGTGTGAAAGCAGGGGGACAGAGTCAAAGTTATCTTTGACTAGACATCTGAGACCAGACGTCATTTGTCATCTCACTGAAGGAGTTCCACTTTGTTCTATTTAAGGATTGTATATATCATGCTTTGTCCAGGGATTCTTTTAACCTAAAAAACTCTTTTGTCTTGTTTTTAGTTTAAGAGGTGGCTGCCCAGGCTAGCCTTAAACCCCTGTGCTCAAGTGGTCATCTAGCCTCAGGCTCCAGGGTAGATGGGACTATGGGTATGTGCCATTGTGCCCTGCTTGTCTTGGAACTCCTGATTAGGACAGAAACATGACTTTATGTGGTTACTTACCACAAAATACCAAAAAGCTTAATACTGAATCATTTATTAAATGTCTCTGGATATGTAGAATTGTGTTTAAAGATGTCCCTTCCAGCCTAAAATGAACTATAAAATGTCTAATCTACAGACTATATCCTTAAGAAAACTAACCAAATGAGTACTAGGAAACAAAATTATTTACAATTTTTGCATTTAAAGCATATAAAACGTGAATTTTTATATACAGATTAGATCCTCATAAACCTAAAACAGGTAATGGATTGCTGAAATCTATTCCTTAAAACATCTCTGTTCCCCTAGATTAAGGTTCATAGTCAAAGTGTCATCCCAAGTGATTTTTTATGGTCAAGTTATAAACCCCTTCAAAAAAAGAAGGCTTGCAATGGCAGTGTTGACATCACATTAACTATTGCTCTGCAAACTGAACCCAATAATCAAGGCCCATTATATTTATGGGGCGGGTAAAAGTCTGGACCTATTAATCACACAGTCATACTGACAGGGTCTGAGTTTGTGATCTAAAAAAAAAAAAACAAATGCATCCTTTTTCTTGAATCACTGATACCAAAAAGAATCTGCAGGCATTTTAATACTTTTTAAATGTAATGCTTGTTACAGAAGTTAGGGAAGTAGTTTTGTTGAAACATTTCATTTATTTTCACCTGCTGTGGTTACATTTAGCACATCTGCAGACTAGCAGAGATTTTTCTCTTCCATAGATAAATCCTGAAAATTACAAATATGATATTTGATAGTGTTGTATTATAGAAGGAAATTTTATAAAAACCATTCAAATAGCCTGCATTGAGGCCATACCAAATTGTGATTAATTACCAAAAGAATATTCCACTCCTAAATTATAATCTGATACCTTGTATATAACCATCTAAAACGTCAGCCTTCTGTCTTTATGACATCACGCCATCCCAGTAATTCTGTTTTACAAGTACATTCCTATTATACATTACTAAGGGCTGTTGGTGGCTAAACATCTTGCTTCTCCAGTAATGACTTGGTTAAAGGCAATTAGGGAAGCCAGGTGCAGTGGAGCTGGTTACTCATAAAGTTTTTATTTTTTACTATTTCCGTTTGATTTGGGGAGGTGTGTTCCAATCTACCCAAATTAAAAAGGAAGCTATGCCCATGTTCTCAGCTGTGGTATGCTTTGACCAAAGCTGATAAACCCACCTCATACTTGGCTCCTTAGAAGCTGGTATCAGAGGCATTCAAGTCATGCCAGACACATCTTTCTTGAACAGTTTGTCACAGTGTCCCCCCCCCCCCCAAACACACATATATGCTCCTGCACGCCTGCCCTTCTTCCTCCATTAGGACTTTCTGGGGAGTAAAGCTGCTCCATGGAAGACGGACTTACCCACTTTGTCAACATATTTTTGTTGTAATTAGTTTAGGCCAGTAGAGGAGACTTCAAATTAAGGTTTTATGTCATAATAGGAGCGATGATTTTCCTATTGCAGGAAAATCAGTTTCCCTTTACAAACTACAATCGCTCCATGAAGGGATTAGTGAGTGTGAAGACTTAGCACATCTGAAGCAAGAGAAATGGTTAGCTCTGCTGATGAAAAATATCCTGAAAAGCAGAGGTTTAAAGAGTCAACAGCTTCCTCACGGACAGTGTGAGGGGGAAGTGCCCTGTGCAGTTTTACCCCCATTCAGCAAGCCCAGATTCCTAGTCAAACCTATTAAATGTTTTCCTCTTTGCTTTATAATTCATACTGGTCAGTTTGGTTTAATTTAGTTTTTAAAAAATAGTTCAATATTATGAAGATTAGTTTTGTGATACGAAATGTCAAGATTTAATTGGGTTCACATTCTGTTTTTTTAACTTGATATATAGACACACTAAACGGATCGATGAACAGCCAGAGAAAAGTAACTGTGCAACAGTTGCCGATCCAAGCCCCACTGTCTGTACATTAAATCGTGGGCACAGGAAGTAAGGTGGAGGTGACCCAGACCAGCCTGGCTGCTTTACAAGTATAAAGTTCCATCTCATCTCCCTTCAAAAGCAAAATACACACAATCACATCTTGATGAAAGTACCCTCACGGTGGTCCATAATTTTCTTTCTCAGCTGTTTGGATATTTCCATTTTGTTTGCTTTTGATTTCTGAAGGAAATCTATTTAAGTAAACAGGGTAGAGTTTAATAACCACAGTCGTGCAAGATAACTTTAGAAATGCATATTAATAATAAAACTCTCAGGCTGGAAAGATGGCTTAGCAGTTAAGAGCACTGACTGCTCTTCCAGAGGTCCTGAGTTCAATTCCCAACAACCACATGGTGGCTCACAACCATCTGTAATGGGATCCGATGCCCTCTTCTGGTGTGTCTGAAGACAGTAACAGTGTACTCATATAAATTATAAATAAATAAATAAATAAAAATTTCAATTCTTCTGAAGGAAAAGGCCCAAGAAATGAAGCCCCCTATGCAGGCAGCTGTGCCCTGCTTTCAAGTGGAGAACAATGCACTGGGGACTGGTTTATACTTGTGTATCAGTCAGCTTTACTGCCCAGAAACATGCAGGAAGGAGGCTGCTGTCGGCATGAACTGTGGAGTAGAAAATTCTTGGTTTCTCATCTTTGTGTTTTCTTTCCATTGTCTTCCTTCATTATTGACTATTCTCCTGACTTTTAAAATATCAGTTTTAAAGGAGAAAACATAACTGCTACCAGTATTCTTTGTGAAAATGTGGCAGTGGCAGCGGTGGTGGCGGTTAAAAAGAGGTTTGATAATGGGCTTGCATTTCTTTCAGGCTATTATGGTACAAGTCTCTAGCTCTCCCCACAAAGGCTCTCCTTGCTAGCTTCTGAGCTGCATGCAGCAGTAGCTCTGTGTGCACACTGAGTGAATGCTCTCCACTGACAGTGTTTGGGAACCTGGTAAGGTGGTGGTGGTGGCCAGGGTCTGAGACTGTCCTCTAACACCACTTAGAAGGCCCCAGAACTAATGGTGCTGATGATAGCTGGGCAAAAGCAACAACACTGTTGGGAGGAGCTGCTCCTGGTAAAAGTTCCACAGTCCTACAGCTTTCTAACGTCCCTCATCCTTGTAAACTTCCACCAAGTTCTTGCATGTTGCTAAATCTCTTTTGGATTCTACAGGTTGCTGTGCTTGCTTCCCTACTGGCCCCTAACTCCTATGAGAAAATTCAGGGATCCATTAATAAATACTATTGGACGCTCCTGTCCTGCCCTGGAGGCTGTTGCAGGTAACTGGAGGAAAAACCTCACTGTCAACTATCTTTCCTTTCCCTACATATGCAAGCAAGCTTGGCTCAGTTCCAGTGTTCATGCAGCGTTTCCTGCCACAGTGACCCAGGCTAGAGGCATGTGAACAAGTCTAGACAGTTGCTTAGGACTCCTTAGCCTACCTCCAAACCTTGCTCTGCCATCCTCTAAGGAAAAGGGGCCTGAGCTGGTGGAGGATCTGATCTCCCCGCCCCTTCCCCTCCACTCTCTGAAGCATCCATTCATCACTCTGTTGTCTTGTATGTCTATTTCTTTCTTTGTAAAAGGTAAGGGGGGTTGTTTAAGTGAGTTTACATAGTCCCTCTCAGGATAAATTCATTGTTAAGGAGCTTGATTGCATGTAATTTTTTTCTCTTACAAACCTTTATCAACATCTCTAGCCTGGGGATTAGTCCTGCAGTCGGAACTGCACTGTACACACTAAATGTACTCCCAGCTACCACCACTTTTCGGCAAGAAGAGAAATGCTGTCCACATAATAGCCACAATATCCTTATATCTGATTACATGGCAGTAGGTAATGTGGGAAAGGAATACAAACAGGAGATAAAGCAATGATAATATCAAATATTTTCAAAGACTTAAAAGAATCCAAGCAGTTTTGCTTCTTTCTGATATACTACCCACCAGTTTTCAAAATCTTGCACTGACAGGAAAGCCACATGGAGGAGGGCTCTGCCTCCGTGGAATGCAGCTGGTAACAGAGATGGTGCCCTGGGCAGAGGACAGGAGGGTGAAGGCCACACCCGGAGGGGATTCCCGCCTTATAAGAAGAGACGAGAGGGAGCCCAGTTCTTCCCTCTGCCTTCCCCGTGAGGACAGTTTTCACCACCATCTAAAAGACAGGAACAGGGCTTATTAGAACCCAGAGACTCAAGAAGATGCCCATCAGAACCTTGGTGCCAGTGCTGGAGAGAAAACGGAGTGCCAGTCTTCACTCAGCACTTGTTTGTGGCAGCCTTAGCCAGGTATGGTGGGACGGGTTGGAAGAGGCAGGGGCTGCTTTAACAAACAAATGTGGAACTGGCTGTGGGACTGGCTGACAGGCAAAAAGAGGTTCTGAAAGTGTGCTAGGAAAAGCTGGAGGGCTGTGAGAGGAGGCAGAAGCGTGCCTGGGGAGGAAAGGGAAGCTGTATTAAGAAGGCCTCCATTTTCTAGAGACCGCAGGAACATGCAATGGGGCTTGTGGACAACAGAAGCTGTCCAGACCAGTTCTCACACAGCTGTGAAGAGGTGAGCGAGCCCTTGTTAGAACAGTAACCCCCCGGTGAACTGTACACTCTTGTTTTACAGTCAGAGCTGACACACAACGAAAGCAGCTGCTTAGCTGAGATCTCTACTGAAGCACTGGGCACTTGCTCTTCCTGAACCTCGGACGTAAGAGAGGCCTGAAGGAGACAGAAAAGACTCAAGAAGCACACTGGTGAGAATAACCATGCGAACCTAAAGTCCATGTGAGGCTTGAGCACTGAACAATCAACCCACAACCCACAGCCCCTTCCTTCCTCCCTCAGTGCCATGTCCACCCAGAGGCAGTCTTACAGGCAGTGTGCCCAGAGCTGCAGCCCAGTTCCCACTCTGGATACAGGACCCTTTCTGAACCACAGTTCCCTCAACTTGGAATTCCACTTAATGACTAAGCCTGCCCCATCGTGCTTTGGGAAAGATCAGAGAAGACACGGCTCATCAGCTCTTATGGTGTCCAGCAAATTCTATAGGTCCAACCACCAAGGACTTTCAGCAGCACCGTCTTTATTATGAATAACTGACTTTTCTGCTCATAAGACTGTTGATGTCAGAATGCAGTTCAAGTACTGAATTCCCCTCCATTCTCTATAATCTGTCCATTCTTCATCTTCTTTCTCATAACCATAATCATCAAATCAAGGTAGAAGAATCCACAGCTAAATTTTAATATAACTCTTAGCAGTCTACATCTTCTGTGCTGTGTGTAGGTGAAGTCGTTCCTCACTCTGAGTAGGAGTCACCTCTGAGCTTCACAGCCTCTTCTGGGACAGCTACTGTGATCCTGAGTCACAGGAAGAGACTGAAGGCTTAGTTGCTTAATTTGTACGAGCCCACGGGGCTAATGATTGATGAGACACAGACATCCAGACATCACCCGCATCCCTACCCTGGCCTTTCTAATTTTCTTCTATTCCAAATAAAATTTTAAAATTTAAACATAAAAATTTATTTTAAAATTTCCGGGTTTTGACAGTGTGTGTACTTGTGTGTTCGCCAGAGAAAGAGAGATCTAATTTAAAATGTGTTTATTATTTTCAAGTTTTAAGATTCAGATCTGTCACAATAGTCACTGTGTATATGACCCAACTGACAAAAACATCTCTTTGTTAAACTGTAAGTGACACTTGTAAGTTTTTATCTGGCCATGGCGTGTGCACACATACTCATCACAGTAAATAAATAAATGTAACAAAAAATTTGAGTGGATTTGATGGAAGCAACCTCAACTCTTAAGATGTTCATTGTTATGGTAGCACATGAAACAAACGACAGACACCTCTAGACTCCTTCAGACCGTGTGAGGAAAGAGCCATAGCTCTGAACAGTGGTGGACAATAAATGGCTAACAGAGAGAAACAGTACAGCCATGAAAATTAGACTACTACAGTAAGACATGATGAAAAATTGAAATTTGATATAATAAGGTACTTTTATAGAGTATAACTTTCAAAAGTTTGTAAAAATAATAATGTATTTTTAATAAAATTAGAAAATAGTAGTAACTATAACTTTTACAGTTTGTCTCATTGATGGACTTAAAAGGTTAATCACTTAGAAAGTCAGCCCTGCAATAATATTTTATAAAGCTTGTGTGTTGCTGTGAAATGCTCTTGCTGCAACAGCTTGACTCTATGAGCATACAGCTTGACTCCATGAGCATACAGCTTGACTGACTCCATGAGCTTACAGCTTGACTCCATGAGCACACAGCTTGACTGACTCCATGAGCAT
>NW_021621002.1:4331345-4340222 GCF_004785775.1 Grammomys surdaster | reverse complement strand
ACAGCTTGACTCCATGAGCACACAGCTTGACTGACTCCATGAGCATATAGCACCATTCAACTCTAGTAAAAGAGGTGAACATTTAGGATTTTTTTTTAATTGAGGGCATGTCAGAACACAGTCCAAGAATAGAGTTGTATGAGAATTCTGAGTGTTTATGAGAAAACTCCAAGAAAACAGGAATCTTGTGACCTCAGTTTCTTCAAAACACAGAACTGTACTTGAAATGTGTTTTCGTGCTCTTCCCAGGTGTAGCAGATAGGAGTGAGTTTCCTTCAGCTGTTGTTATTCATGTGTCTCTATAGAAACCTTTTGCCATGCATGGCCTGTCCCTGTGATTGTACACTTTACTGATGTGATTCCTCTTAACCCTCAGAGTGTAAACTGCCTGACACTCTGAATGCGAGGGCATGAGACTTGAGTCTGCCTTGTCTTCCGTCTCCAATCTCCTAGGTTCACACTGCCACCTAGAGTGGTAAACAGGGCATAACTGAGGTGTACACAGAGTCTTCTGTATAGCTAAGACTGCGTTGTACTATTGATGAAGAGCACTGGATGTGTATGAACCAATATTTAAACTATAAACTTTAAAACTGTAAACATATATCAGTGTTCTGCCTGCATGCATCATGTGCATGCCTGCCGTCCACAGAGGCTGGAAGACTGAGAGATGCCATGGGACTGGGGTTATGATTATGAGCTGCCATCATTATGGAATTGAATCTTGGTTCTCTGCAAGAGCTGTCAGTGCTCTTAACTGCTGGTCGATCACTCCAACCCTCTTAAATTACTTTCGAAACCTGTAAACACGGATCTAAAATCTCATGTCCAATTTTAAAGAAACAAACAGCAAAGCATCATACCAACCAGTGTCAAAATAGAAACAAAACAAAACGAGAACTTTGTTTTCAGAAGACAGCGACCTTAGCTTTGATGTAGCTAAGATACATACCACAGCGAGCTCTGCTGTGGTGCTGTGGGAGGCAGCAGAAAGGACGGGTGGGCAGGTCACACTGCACAGAGACTTCACTCAAAGACAAACCAGGATCCACCACTTGCAGAACTTCATAGGATTTTAATCTCATTAAGACATGTCTCTTGAAGAATTCCTACTATGGTCTTATTCAAGCCACAATGTGCATAAAGAACATTAAAAAAACCCCTACATGGTTTCAAAGGCGGCTTTAATCACGGCTCCAATACATCATCGTAACGCACTACGCCTGTGTACCATCATTAGTTGGAACCAGTAACTCTGGTGCTGCAACAAACAAAACCACGAGTGAGTGAACAACTTCAAACATAATTGTCTGACAACCTGATTCTTGATCACTTACACCCTAGATACCTTTCTGTCAATGTACTAGCCACTCTTCTTGGTCTATGACCATTCATGTTGCAAAAACTCCCCAAGGTCTTCCAAGTAGAGGTCAGTGTGCTGCTCTGCTGAGATTAAACCAGCCAGACCCGGCCCTTCCAGGGGAAATGGAGTGACCAATACGGGTGTCTGACTTCCTTCCACACAGCAGATGCCTGTCGACATTCCAAATGCTGGAGCGCCTCCCTGTGGCAATGACTGTCGACAAGCCAATGATACGCTCCTCCTTTTAGAAGGGACCACTGACAACAAGGAAAGGGGGTGGATTACAGAGGCAGAGGGAGCAGAGTGAATTCAATGCTCAGTCACGCAAGCCTTCCCTTCCATCTTCCACACTATTCCCAAGCCTTAGAACACGCTACAAGCTTCATAAACGTTGAGTCTACAGAGTGTCCTGGCCCTGGGGGACTTACATTCTGTATGACAAGAAACTGAAAACACACAAATAAAAACACTGCTTGTGACAAATGTCTTCAGGTCTTTGAATGGGAAGAAAAAAATGAAAATGTTCCAAGTGTGGGAAGATAGTATGTAAGAAATCAGCTATGCCGTCCTTCGAAATGGAGGTAAGTTCTATCTTCTTGCTCCATGGCCACAGACGCTTTTTTTTTTCTAATCAAACCTGAGCAGTATCTATGTGTCCCCCCTTTCCATCAGTACAGATTGATAAGGCTCCCCTAGAGTGGAAGCCACACTTGCCAGCGTCTGGGTGCCACTGCTTGCAAGTAGTAGGATAAGACCCAGAGAGCTCCTTTAGCAGGCACTACCTCCTCACAGGCTTCTTCTCTGAGGCTCCACACACATGAGGCAGGGGAGAGGCATAAGCACTCAGAGCACAGCCTAGGGAGGATGAGACATGGCAGCCTCAATGGTGGAGGAGGCTGACAGGAGAGGGGGAGAAGGCAAGTCCTACTGTGTTTCTAGGACTGTGATGGGCAACGAGTGTGGCCATGGAGTTGGACAAAGCAGCAGAGTGTAGAAAGAAAAGTCCTGTGTAAAACAAGACACTGTGGCTGACACACAGCCGAGCACAACAGGAGCAGACCGTCAGGTCCAGCCCCTTCAGCTGGCAGACGCACACTAGACCACCACACTCAGAAGAGCCCTTTGCTTTGTCCCCTTGTCAGGAAAAGAATGGAAACGAAAGATGGTCGTCCACCGATGAAGTGAAATAGCATGTCTTATGAGTGCATGAATCAAGTTACTTACACAGCCTGTACCTTTCACATGTATTTATGGACAGAGAAATCAAGAATAAACAAACCAATGAAAACAAACGGCAGCTCAAATCTGTTCTGAAAAATTCATTTCCTTGGTAAAAGTGGCATGAAAATGAAAAACATTAAAACAGTAATGAAAAACATTAAAACAGTTTTAAACTGTTTTTCATTTTCAGTTAATTCCTTAAAAGTAAATCTCAAATCATACCCACACAAGAATTCTAGCTCCCTGTTCTAGCAACACAGCCTCAGGAAGCTGACTGGGAATAAAGGGCTGGCTTACACTGCCCTCTGCTGGTAGAAGCGGCACATTTCAAGTTCTTCCTTTATGAAGCTGCCAAAAAAGCAGCCTGCGTTTTGAAGCACTAAATTCTCTAGACTAATTACTAAAAACAGGTTGTGGAAAATCTTACCACGCAGTTCCAATTACATCTGTACCACATCAGGCACACATTGCTAATGAAAAGGGCCAATGAGTGGGAAGCAGCGATGCCAAGCCACATCTGCTAACCCAATACCCAGGCTTTTAAATCAACTCCGTAAAATATGCATTAAATTCACAACAACACCTTTAAACTGCCCCCTTATCCATCCAACTCCTGCCATACTAACCACCTTTGCAGAAAACAAACAAATGTGGCAAAAATTCAACCTTGGCTTCTACCACTGCATTCTGGCCTCTGCCTAAGTCAGCTCAGCAATAAATACTGCATGCTGCCACAGTTCACACAATTTAATTTCTAAGCAAAGCTCTTTTAATTTAGAAGCTGCTAATTTGCCAGAATGTTGCTGGAAAAGTTGCCATTTGTTTAAACACATACAACATCAGCCTCCATTAAAATGATTACCGCATCATTCAACAGTCGAAAGCATTTATTAGGTGTCTTTAATTCCACAGAGCATTTTACTAAGCCCTGTATAAATGAGTTACACCGAAACCCTGCCTGGAGCTTTTTTCCTAAAATAGATGAAGTAACACACACTGACACAATGGAACAACAGCAGAGGTATATTAACTTAATATACTCTGTCCTGAGGTAAAAGAAATGGCAGCATTCTAAAACTGGATGTTTATGGAGGACAGGGCAAAGAGGAACCAGGCCTTTGGGAAGAGACACGATTTGGGGAGCGGGATGGGGTGGGGAATGGGGCGCTAGGAACCAGGTAGACAGCTACAGGCCTTACCTGGGCCTGGAAGGTCATGTGTATGCAGGAGTGGGTCATGCCATAAAGAGACTGGTCGGAGGCCCATGAGGTCCCCTGCCCACTTAGCAATGTTCTTTAACCAAGATCAGGACACTGCTTCTGTGCAGGCACACATGGCCTGGGCTTCAGGCTGTCAGGCTGAGAAGTACAAGTGTTTCAGATAGAGGTGGGCAGTCAGTCCCAGTCCTGGCTGTACTAGAGGCTGCGACAGAGGCCTCATATTCCCCACAGCTTTGGTACCTTTAATTACTTTAGTTGGCAAGCACTAAAAACCATCCCATTATATAATTCCATAATTGAGTCACTAGTTTGTCTATGAGGAAAAAAGTTGGCCATTTTGCTGAAGGTCACATATTACTAAGTGACAAGGTCAGGAATCAGTCACTTAGTTTCCAAGCCTACTATCTGAATCTCTGTACCACGTCACATGACAAATGCAAGCTGCGCTCACCAAGTGGAGGGCACATGTGAGGTCGGGGTAGGCCATGTTCTTCTGAGGATACCACTGACCTTCAAGGTCCAGAGGCATGACTAACACCGGTTTACTTTTGTTCATACTGCATCCCACTGAGGGTTGGTGATGGTCAAGGGTTTCATTGTACTTACAGAGGCAGATAAGTAAATCAGCCACTAGCACTGTCAATTACCACTCCAAAGAAACAGAGGGCACATGCTACTACCTACTTGGAATTCACTGGCCAGAAACAGCTATGTAGACCAAGTTTTCTACCAAGTGTTAGCCTTCCCATGTAGTTAAAGAGTTCACCAATACACAGGTGCACAGTAATGTATACCCTAATCCCAGCCAGAGGCTAGAAGTGCACCACTACTGTGTGTCCAGAGCAGGGAGAAATGGGAAAAGCAGCACAAAAACCCACGTGGAAAACTACTCAGTAACACAACAGTAATGTTGGGTTTGGGGTATACCCTGGCCCACTGTCAAAAATGCCTATATTGATCTGTTCTGCCTGGAGTAATGGGTGTGCATGGTGCCAGCCACTCAGTCAAGCAGGACTTCCTACCTGGCAGCCTCCCTGGCAGCTGCCCTGGCCATAGGAATCAGAACCATCTCACAAGCTTTCTGCACATCTCTCAGGTGTTCCTGTCCCTTCCCAGCCCCACCCATGTCACTGTACTCTTCTCTTCACATCCACTAAGCCTAGGAAATGGCTCTAGCCACCAAATAATGTGCCAGCCAGCCAGACCCCCTGAAACCACTTCCACTGGCTTCTGTGTGCACATCACCAGGAACCACTATCCTCTTTGCCCAGTTTCCTCTGGACTCCACTTCCTGATTCTCATGATTTTCAGGGCCCTCTTCTCTTTTTGAGCAACTTCACCTGTGTTTAGCATTATCATTTATAATAAATATCTGTCCTTCAGAACACATGAGTGCCTCTGTGCTGCAGTGTTCCCGTTCTCCAGCCTTGTTCCAGCTTCGTCTCTAGGTCTGTCAGAACCATGTTCCTCAGGAATGCTGGGAATGTCTCTCTCGGCATCTTCAGCTAGAAGCGTCCTATTTTGGTCCTGGTGACTACTGCTTTCGTTGTTGATTGAACGAGACAGCACCTTGGTTCACTGTTAACCTTTAAGATCAAAAGGGCCTGTCCATTCTGCTCATAAATACATCTTAAATTGGATCAAGTATGCATGATGGTCAGAGACAATTTACCTGGGCTCAAATCCTGGCTCTGTAATTTACGGCTATCAGACGTTGCTCTTGCTATCTGTCCAGGAGAAATAGTGATGGTTATTCCATCCCAAAGACAATTGTTGAGTATTAAATGAATCAATGCAGACAAAGTCCTCAGGACAGTACCTGAGAGCAAGCACACTATCCATGCATGTGACAGTCTTGTGGTTTGTATCCTCTAACCCTGGCTCAGGCCCTCAGCATCTTTCACCTGGACTATTCAAAGCTCTTTTCAATTGCCCCTTGCCTCCAGTTTCCTTCCCTCCAATCAAGTGGTAAATGTGGCCAGGGTGATCTCTCTAACATGTAAACCTAATCCTGTCCCTTCCTCTCTTTTCAGGATGGCTGGCAGTTTTTGCTCCCCCTGCTCCCTCCTAACCTTACACACTTGAGCTGGGACAAAGTCCTTGGGGGTCCCTGGTGCACTGCGTTTGTCCCGTTGCAGGCCAGGGGTCACCCTGCACCTGTGCTGGAGTAGTTCTTTCTTTCTCAGCTTCACCTTGGCTTTCTCTCTAGCTCTGAACTTCGGTGACTCCCCCGTCACCCCAAAGCCAACCTTTTACAATCTTTAGCATGAAACCCTCCTCTTCATCTGTCTTTAACCACAAGAAAACCAAAGCCTCCTGTCATGCACTGAATGTCTGCTGCCACCCACTGCTCATGCTGGGGTTGTAATCTCATGCTTGAGGAGCTCTGGGGAAGTCTTGAAGGGCAGGCCAGGAGGGTAGAGCGTGAAAGTGGGATTAGGACTCAGATGAGTATTTCAAGAGAGATTCAAGTCCTTCCTACCCTCTGTCCTGGACACGGGATGAAAGCCATTAGCCAATGAGGAAGTGGGCTTTTACTAAGAACTGTATCTGCGGGTCCTCCTGCTAAGACATCGCTGTATCCAGATGGAGAGAATGTGGGTGGGACAGGCTGCCCAGGCTGTGGTGTTCTGCTGTGCTTCCTAAACTGAGTGTTCCCGAGTGAGGGGTCAGCCCCGCCCTCCTCATCTGTCTTCAGCATCTGGCCATGCAGCTGTCAGATGACACTCACAGGCTACACCCTTCCTCACAGAGCATCCAACGTGCTCTACAGCAGATCCGTGTTTGCTCTTTCTTCTAGGACACCTTTTCACCAACGCACACTCAGGCTCCTTCGAACTCAAGTACATGCTAGTGATGAGTGTGCACTTGTGATTAAGCATGTGAAAGTGACAGATAAGTGGCAGTAATGGTGGCAATAGCCACAGATAACATTTCTTACACACTGGTTTGCCAGATGCAGACTAAACACCTCACACACAGCACTTCATCTAAGCGTTAGGCACAACAGCAAACAACAAAATCAAGGAAGCTACCCCCTCCTCTGCTGTGCCGGGTGCAACAGAAAGGCCCGCAGGAGATGCACACAGAGTGCCTTCCTGTGCTCTGGACTTACTAAGTGTCCTCGCTCATGGGGGTCAGATGGCAGCCATGAGTCACTCTACCTTTTCCTCCTAAGCAAAAGGGTGACATCAGGACAAGGACTAAGGTCTGCTAGCAACACTTTCTCTTTGTTTTCTGCTACTGCTGATATACTGGCTAAAATGACTCAGGATTCTGTGGGAGGTAACTGCACTGTGATATGGAGACCTTCCTCTTACTTTTTAAAGACTATAATGTACTTAGTGCAAATCTCTAATGTCTTGTCTTTTATCCTATAGTCAGCCAGCATTCCAAACCAAATTTCAGTACTAAAGGGTTTTGGATCCCCTTTAAAAGAAGAACCTGTATTCAACTTGATCAAAACAGTTCTATGAAATTATTCTCATCTGTTCAAGACATAGAGCAAGACTAAAACACACTGTTCATAGCAAAGGATTCCAGTTTAGAAAAGAAAGGTTAGATCTAATTGCTGAAGCCTTACCAGAACAGTGGGAAGGAAGCTTGCAAGGTGGACAGCTTTAAGTGTAGTTTTAAAAGCTACGCAGGGACAAGAGAATCAAACAAGAAAGGCGTCCTCACTCCTACAAAGGGATATGGTTTGTTTGTTTGTTTGTTTCTTTTAGCTCACAGATGTACTTGCTATGGATCTTGGAAACAGCTATGGGAAGCTTTTGTGCTCGCTAAGAAGACAGACACATTAACACTGTGTTCTTTTTAATGGCTCTGATGACACATATCCAAGTACTTAAAGTCAAGCTTTTTAAAGATTCTTGCTTTATGTTGTTAACTGGTCTGAAGTCCAGTGTTGGAAGACGAGAAATGGACGGTATGTTCCACACTCCCACCTTATTAAAAGGCAAAAAAGCAGCAAGTCACCGTGAAGACAGGCCGAGTGAAGAAACACAGCAGCCAATTAACGACAGCAACACTTCCATTCAAAAGTCAACTTCAAAGTAACTTTGAACCAGGCTTTCTACAGCAATGTGTAAGAGTAGCTTTAGGAACTACAACCCTTACAGGAACTCTGGATCTTCTTTCTGGATCTTTCTTTCTGCAGTCATGGGGCTGGAATCCAGCACAGTGTGTGTGCCACAAAGGCAGTCTCCCTCCGACTCCTGGTTTGAGACAGCATCTCTGAGCTTGTCTAAAATGCTGACACAGTAAGCCAATGAAATGATGTCATGTTTCTAAAAGTTCTGCTTGTTGAGGGAGATGTATGTTTCCCAGGAAGACAGAATTCTTATGGAAGGGCAGGAGTTCCTTTATGGAGAGGAACGTGGACTTTAGATGGATGGAAGACAAGGATCAGACAAGAGCAGAATGAGAGCAGTGGCTGAGTTTCCTGGAAAAGAAGGCAGTCCAGCTGGACTTACTCTAGAGCACCTTCTTACTCCATGTTAGCGTGTAAAAGCAGAAGACAGAGGCTTGCAGTGCCCCGCTGGCACTGTTAACCTCTCCTGCCAACACCTGTGGCAGGAAGTCTTCCTCAAGAAAGGCATCAGGACATCAGGTGGACAGACTTCATGGTATGTGGTCAGAATCCAACAAGTAAGTGTATGTGTGTGCGTGTGTGCCTGTGTGTGCCTGTGTGTGTGTGTGATGTTTTGGGGGAAGCTATGAGAATTTGATTTTGTCTTGAGTTAAAAAACTAGATAGCACAACCTAAAATGTTAGTAGCACGAATCCACTTTTTGGATATGGACGTCACTCTAAGCTAACAGCTGGTAGCAGTTCTCTGTGGATCCCATGGTCCACTCACCTGATGATAGGACAATACCTGAGTGATATTCTCAGCAACCTGTGCTCCAGAACTGTACTGAGACATGGTATTTCCTGATGTGAAGCAGTCAGCTCGTTTCTTCAGCTCTATAGACAGCCACAGGAGCGCTGGGACCCCAGGAGCTCTACAGACAGCCACAGGAGTGCTGGGACCCCAGGAGCTCTACAGACAGTCACAGGAGCGCTGGGACC
>NW_021621002.1:4280777-4331335 GCF_004785775.1 Grammomys surdaster | reverse complement strand
CAGGAGCTCTACAGACAGTCACAGGAGCGCTGGGACCCCAGGAGCTCCCTGTAGGAGCTCACAGTGCTGCATGAAGTCTGTAACCACAGCAGTGATTTTAAACATGGTAAGCCTGGCATTTCTGTACCTGCCACTTTCAAACCTTTAATCATTGCTGTGAGCTACATGTTAAGCATACTTCCATCAGAGGCATCTGGCCGTGCAATGTGCTAGAGCACATGTTACTTACTGACATATTATATGCTATATAGCGTGGTTACTTCACTGTAAGAGGATCTAACGTGGGCACAAGCTGTGGAGCAACTGGCATTTCACAGCTGCTAGAGTAGGGAGCCAGTTTTCTTAAGTGATTTGATTCCTGGTTGACCACACACCAGAGCAGGCCCCATTCCCAAGACCCGCTAGGCAACACAAACATAGATCAATAAGGCCAGCAAGAAAGTAGGGGAGAAAGGAAGGAGAAGGGACGGGGAGAGAGAGAGGGAGAGGGACAGATAAAGTTGTAAGGGAAAGGGTGAAGGGTAGAGAGGGTGGTTATGGGAGGAGTTGGGGGAGGGGGATAGGTATGTTAAAAATATACTGCATGAAACTCAAAACCAATTAATAAAATATATTTAGAAAGATACAAAATAAGGTCTGGAAGAAATTACAAAAGGCAAAAGGACCAGACATTCAATTATGTGTCTGCTGTCTTCACAGATATGTAAACAACTACCAACCCCACCCCTAAAAAACACCCATAATAAACAGGTGGGTAAATATTTCTCTTATTTATCTTTCCGTAGCTAAATGGGGTCTGTATGACCAGAGACTCTTTGAGAGATAGAACATTTTTTTTTTTTTTTTTTTTTTTTAGCAAAGCAGATCTACAGGAACACAATTCACAATTTTCTGTTAGCCGATGAACTGCTAATAAATCAATGATATCTCACAAAGAGTTACCGCCCTGCCTGGGTGGCGTCAGGGCACCTACACCCCACACCCAGCATGTGCCGTTGCTCTGTTTGCCTAGGCAGCTGTGACACGTGGCTGGGATCAAAGAGAGGTGTACAGTAAGGGAGAAGAGATCTTACAGCAGGACCACACGGGCCAGAGACACTCAAGCCCACCTGAACTACACCTTAACAGAAGGCTACACCACAGTCTAGAGGTGTCAGCTACAAAGGTGATGACAGTATCCACCTCACAGGGGTGCTGTAGAATGGAATGGCATCATGTGAACGAGACGCTTGGTTCAGTGCCCAGCACACGGCACACTTACTGTTCTCACCACAGGCCTACATCTGGATTAGTCCACTGGCAGTTCTTCTATCACATCTGATCGCTATGTCCTTGGCAGGCTACATTGCACACAGCTGGGTAAGCGCATAAAAAGTGTGCGCTGTGTACTAAGGTATGATATAGTACATATTGTTGGCGAAGAAGAGCTTTAAACTGTTTAGTACAAGAGTGTAGAAATTTGAATATACTACTTCATATACATGATAACTTCTGAGTACTATCAACATTAGTGGATTTAACTTTTTCCTAAATAAGGGAAAATGTTTTATAATTTTATAAAATAAACATTTTATATTTATATGAAGGATATAAAACACTTTCTCTTTATCCATCTCACAGACTTTGGACACTAAGAATCCCTACTGCGCTAGGATTCTGGGAAGGATTAGATTCCAAGGACCACTCAAAGTCTAACCATATAATCACGTTATCTTAATCACAAGTCAGCTTTTTGTCTACCCATGATGAGGATAAGGGAAGGAGAGACAGAGACACACATCTACTAAGAATGAAGAGGTTGCCTGGCTTTCCTTTATTGTGCATAAGAAACACTTCACTCTAAGGCCAACAGGGGCAAGGACTCTGCCCTTGACTTCTGATGTACTGGGAACAGGGCTATAAGAATGTCCCAATCAGAATAGATTTCACTGTAATCTCTTATCAATGTCCATTTCAAGACCAAGAGAATAAACACACACACACACACACACACACACACACACACACACACACACCAGGATATTACTCTCTGTTAAACTGAAGGTTATACTTAGAGACAGAAGCAAATGGAACAGGTTTAGAAGATAAATTCTTCTAAATGCAGAAGTCTTAGGAGAAAACTCATCTTGAAGGCAGGTTTACCCCCATTAAGAATGTCCAATGCACATAAAGACTCAACAAAGAAAGAGAATTACAGACCAATTTCCCTTAGGAACATAGATGCAAGCATACGCAATAAAACGCTTGCAAACTGAATCCAAGAGCATATCAAAAGGGTCATCTACCATGGTCAAGTAGACTTCACGCAGAGATGCACGAGTGCTTCAATAGACAAATCAGTAAATGTCATCCACCATATAAACAAGTTTAAAGAAAAAAAACCATGATCTCATTAGATGCAAAAAAGTCCTTTGACAAAACCAACACCTTTTATGATAAAAGGCCTGGAGAGGAACACACCTAAATATAGTAAAGGCAATTTATAGCAAGCCAATAGCCAACATCAAATTAAATGGTGAGGAACTCAAAGTAATTCGACTAAACTTGGGAACAAGACAAAGTTGTCTACTCTCTCCATATTTATTCAATATGGGACTTAAAGTTTTAGCTAAAGCAATAAGACAACTGAAGGAGATCAAGGGAATACAAATACCAAAGGAAGAAGTCACAGTACTGTTATTTGCAGATGATACAATAGTACGCATAAGTGAACTGAAAAATTCCAGCAGGGAACTCCTACAGCTGTTAAACACTTTCAGCAAAATGGCTAAATAAAAGATTAACTAAAGCCAAACAAAAATGATAATCAGTTGCCTTCCTCTATAATAACAAACAGACTGAGAAAGAAATTAGGGAAACAACATCTTTCACAATACCCTCAAATAATATAAAATATCTTGAAGTAACACTGACCAAACAAGTGAAAAACTTGTATGATAAAAACCTCAAGTCTTTGAAGAAAGAAATTGAAGAAGATATCAGAAGATGGAAATATCTCCCATGCTCATGGACCAGTAGGATTAACAAAGTAAAAATGACCATCCTGCCAAAAGCTATCTTCAGATTCATTGAAATTTCTATCAAAATTCCAACACAAATCTTTACAGACTGAGAGGACAATTCTCAAGTTCATGTGGAAAAACAACAAACCCAGGAGAGCTAAAACAATCCTATACAATAAAAGAGCTGCTGGAGGTATCACCACACCTGATTTCAAGCTGTACTTGGTTAACTTGGACATCTGCATATAAGAATGCAAATAGATTTACACTTATCAGCCTGCACAAAATTCAAGTGCAAGAGGATCAAAGACCTCAACATAAGGCTAGACACATTGAATCTGACAGACAAGGAGGTGGGAATAGCTTCAAACACACTGGCACAGGAGAAGACTTTCTGAACAGAACACTGATCGGGCACACACAAAGGTCAACAATAAGTGGGACCTCATGAAACTGAAAAACTTTTGTAAGGTGAAGGACACTGTCTATCAGATAAAGAAACAGCCTATAGAATGGTAAAGGATTTTGCCAAGTCTACATTCAACAGAGGGCTAATATCCAGAATATATAAAGAACTCAGCAAACTAGATATAACATGAATCCAATTAAAACATAGGATACAGATTTATACAGAGAATTTTCAACATAGGAATCTCAAATGCCTGAGAAACACTTAAAGAAATTTTCAACATCCTTAGCCACCAGGGAAATGCAAGTCAAAATGACTCTGAGATTCTACCTCAGAGATGTCAGGATGGCTGAGATCAAAACCACATGTGACAGCACATGCTATCGAGGATGGAGGACAAAGGAAACACTCCTCCACTGCTGATGGAGTGTAAACTTGTACAGCCACTTTAGAAACCAACTTGGTGGTTTCTCAGAAAATTGGAACTAGTTTTGCCTTAAGATCCAGCTATACCACTCCTGGGCATATATCCAAAAGTGCTCCACCATCCCACAAGGACATCTGTTCAACTATGTTCATAGCAGCTTTATTCATAATAGCCAGAAACTGGAAACAACCTAGATGTCCCTCAAATGAAGAATGGATAAATAGAATGTGGTATATTTATATAATGGAATATTCAGCTGTTAAAAAAATGGTATCATAAAATTTGCAGGCAAATGGATGGAACTAAAAAAAGTCACTTTGAGGCAGTAACCCAGATCCAGAAAGACAAATAATGGCATGTATTCACTTATAAGTAGACATTAGCTATTAAGTAAATTATAATCAAGCTGCAATTTGTAGACCCAGAGAAGTTAGATAAAAGAAGGGGCTGGTGAAGGGGGCAATGCTTGGATCTCCCTGGGAAGAAGAAACAGAACAGATTTTGTGGGTAAACTGGAAGTGGGTGAGAACTGGGGAGGGATCGGGTGAGGGGAAGGAAAGAGTTTGTGCAGGGAGAGACGGCTGGGACTGTGGGCACTTGGAGGTGGTGTGCAAACCCAGTGCAGTGGAATCTATTAGGGTGATCCTAGTGAGGACTTCTAGGAATACTCCCAATGGCGGGACTGGGTTGCATTCAGCTGAGTTGTTTGTCACGTGGGTCCTGTGAAGATCCCCCAAACAACACGGGCTGATGTTAAGACAGAGAGTTGCTTTCCTTAAACTGACAGAGGGGCCCCATTTCTGAGGACAGCACCACACAGCTCACTGACAATGGAGAAGGCGAGCTGGTGCCTGCAGGAAGCCTTTACCCCTAAATTGTAGTCTCTTTGATCGGGAAGATACTCTGCAGGCTACCAAAGAGAAACCTGGACATCAACCCAGCCACAAACCCTCTGACCAACAGTCTGTCCTGATGTGCTGGTGCAGTGGTGGTGCAGAACTTGTGAGGGTGGCAAACCAATGTCGGATGTAACTTGAGGCCCACTCCATGAGAGGGAGCCCATGCCTGACCCGCTCGGATATCTAGCAACTGGAGACTAGATAGCCCAGAGACCTAGGGTAGAACCAAACAGGACTGGTCAAAAAAAGTCAATGAAATGATTCCTGATGATAATCTGCTATACTCATAGACCAGTGCCTTGTCTAGTCATCATCAGAGAAGTTTACGCTAGCAGCATACGGGAGTGGATGCAGAGGCTCACAGCCAGACATCACGCAGGGAGAGAGTGTAAACTGGAGGTTTCCATTGAATCTTCCTTTGGAGCTCAAGGAACCCTCAGAAGAGTGGGCAGAAAGACTGTAGAGTCAGAGGGGATGGAGGACACCAGGAGAACATGGCCCACCAACTCAATAAGCACGGAGCATATTGGCTCACAGAGACTGAAGAAGCAAGCACAGGGCCTGCCGGAGTCTGCACCAGGTCCTTTGCACATGTGTTGTGGCTGTTAGGTCACTATTTTTGTGGGACTCTTTACTGTGGGAGCAGATATGTCTCAGACTCTTTTCCTCCTCTTGGGCTGCCTTGACAAGCGACGGGGTGAAGACTTCTGTCTTGTCTTACTGTATTTTGTTTTATTCAGCTTGGTTGTTGCCTCTTGGAGGCCTGTTCTTTTTTGATAGGAGACATAGGAGGAGTGGATCTGTGGAGAGAGGAAGTGGGGAGGCGCTGGGAAGTATGGAGAGAGGAGAAACTGTGGTCAGGGTACACTGCATGAGAGAAGAAAATGTTTGCTTAAAATTTCTTTTCTAATGCTGTAGGCCTTTAGGGGCCAACCATACTTGCCACTCACAATGTTAATGAGGAGTTACTGAAGCTACATGGTAGAGCGCTCCAGGTAGTGATAGTTTATTCCCAAGAAGAAGTAGGTAGAAGGGAAACTGCTCCAGGGATGACACACAGGCTGGGCTGGCACCTGTGTAGGGTACCAGCCAGTGTCAAGAACTGTCTTCATGTCAGAGCTGTGTTTCTGCTGACACCAGCCTGTGAACCGGAGAGACTACACGATGAGTGGGCGGCACCGGAGCAAAGGCTTGCCCTCCGACTTTCACATGCCAGTGCTCTCCTCTGAAAGCCAGCACTGCTTTTGTCTTTTCACTTGCTTTTTATGTTGGTTTTGGTCCACAACAGTTTGGACTCATTACAGGTAGTTCTGGAACTCTGGACACAATGCTTCTAACTTGCAGGCATGTGTTTGTCTTATGAGCATCGATGCCTAGGCTACAGCACTTTGTTCCAGGGAACTCCAGTGTTAGAGGGCAACACCTGAGTTTTGGGAGACATGGGGACTGAGACATATTAACACTGCACTCTATCCAGGCTTTCTGCCAAGCAGAAGGAATCCAGAATTGAGCACAGTACCTTCATTTTTTTTCCAATGTGGGCATTTCTCTCTCCACTGTAAAGAACATTTGGCAAATAAAAGTTATGTCATTCTAGAATATGACCAAGAATTTTAAACAAACCAGTGAGGTAATCACTCATGATGCTCACAGCAAGCATAGCTCTTGACAGGCTTCGTGGAAACACTCCTTCCACCGTTCAACACCACATACTCCAGTGCAATACTGAGCCACGTATGGAAATACTGAGCCGTGTATGGAAATACCGAGCAATGTATGGTGGGAGACAGAGTCCCCTGACTTTGGAAACACAGGTTCGTATTTACTCTTTCATCTTCCAAGGTCTTTTGGACTCACATAAAGCTGGTCCGGAAGGAATTAGAGAATGCAAGGACTTTCTCAGTCCCTCAAAGTTCTTGAGTTTTGTTAAGTTACTTGAATTCTATCTCAGCTGCTTTATTCCTAGAACTGGGAACAGAGGTGACTACAAATTTCTAAGCATAGCAGAAGCATCTACCTTTGAGAAGTTCCAAACAGCTAAAGCTGCAAACATGGAATCGATCAGTCACATAAACCTTGTCTGACGGGTGTGCTTTCTAATTTCCCACTGAATACCAACCAACCCACAGCCCTTGGCTGTGGCACTTTTCCCACTAATGGCTGAAGGCACTTTTCATTCCATATAGCTTCACAGCCAGTCTCCTGAAGAGCTTTTGTGTATTTTTAAAAGCATGTACATATTCTGAAAATGTTAAGCCATGTAGAAGCCTGCCAAGTCACCTGTAGAGAACATAACCAAGAATAGTACTGGCCCTGGGTCATGTGACCTCGAGTCAAGTGCTGGGAAGGCAAGCATGTTCCTGTAACCTGTAACCTCTGGGCTTCCCATTCCGAAGGCATGAAGCCCAGAGATACATCTCATGAAGTTCATCCTGAAAGTCAGGAACGAGGGGCCCAGTGTCTCAGCTGGCTTCTCAAGCGAAAAGTCACCCAAGCAACAGTCTAAGCCAGAGACATCACAGCAGACCAGCATGTTAAGTAAAATGTTGCTAGCCTCAGGTGCAGAAAGAAAGAATGTGATGACCTCATAGGACGTGATTGTACCAAAATAAAATGTCAGCCAGTGTGGCTCCAGGGAAACAATAAGCAGTCGCCATTTCCATCGCTGGACACTCATATCTAACTCAGTGTGCTGGGAAAGAATGAATATTCCGCTTTACTTTCCAGATCCCAGGACAGAACTAAACAGTTTTATGGGAGTGGCTTCTTAAATCACAAGAACATGTGGATAAAGGCCTATCTGCAGCAGTTCATCGGGCATGTCTCATTTCCCAGAGTCAGGCCAGCTCTCAACGGGTTGAAATATGACCTCCCGGGTGTGAAGGACCAGTGAAGGACCAGTGAGTAGGATGCAGTAATTCCTCTTCAACAGACAGACTTTGCTAAACTGATAATTAACTCAGGAGGCAGCCTCGACTCTTTAGCTGATTGCATACCATCTTTCCTGTCCCTTATTTCCTCAATGGACACATTCAGTTCTTACTGTGCCAGAGCCTTGCTCAGCGTCACATTTCCTGGTGACACACTCACGCTCAGGCCTGGTTAATTTACTGACTGGATTAACTCTCTGACCTCTTGCCATATTTACCTTTTTAGCGGTGACAAATTTATTTAGTCTCCAGAGCACGAAGCAGGAGCTTCTTCATCACATCCTGCCATGGGAACCCAAAATTCTTGGCTTCTAAGCTCATCTTCCTCTGTAATCAAACCAGCCCACGTAGTCTTCACATTTCTTGACCAGTTTCTTAGTTCCTCTAAGATTTCCTTACTCGGCCTCTCGCTCATCTGGTCATCCCATAGGCAGTGTATGAAAAATGGCTTTTCTCTTGCAGTTTGTAGAAATGTCAATTACTACAGTCATTATTGAAAACAGTGTGGCGGCTCCTAAAAACCGTAAGCACAGAACTATCTATCATGCGATCCCATTTGGATATAGACAACCAAGTCAGTGCCTTGAGAGGTACTCCATGCTCAGTGTAGCATTACTGACGATGTGAATGCATGAAAACCTAGCAGCCTATACACGCCATGGCGATTCCCATAAAATAAGGAAACTCCCTCCACGTAAGGAAATGTGTATTCAAAAGCTACAGTGAGGGTGCTGAAAGCTCTCTAAGGCCTGGAAGAAGACAAGGGGGGCCATTTTCATCTTTTTAATTCAACATATTACTTGGAGTCCTGACCTCAGAATTCAAGGCAGAAGAGAAAATGAAGGCTTCTCAAACTATAAAAGAAGAAGTGGTACCATCTTTAGAATGTAAGCACTGGACAACCTGTTGGTCCCAACACCCACAGAATCAGACTGACGTGGGACATAGTGCCAAAGAAACGCCTGAGAGTTTAGGAGTGCTGGCTGTTCTTACAAGAGGGCCAGGATTCAGCATCCAGTTCCCACGTGGCATCTTACATTGGCTGTAACTCCCATTCCAGAGGATCTGGCACTCTCTTTTGGCTTCTGAGGATATCAGACATGGTACACACAGACAAAACATTCATATACATAATTTAGGAATTATGAGCAGTAGATCTAAATAGACATTTCTTAGGAGAAAGCCTACAAAATGGAATACTGCCTAGCATTACAAGGGGCAACATCTTGAGGTTTCTAGAGACGCTGACGAAATGGGAGGTCCATATATTAAGTGAAGTGAGCCAGGCAGGGAGGGCAGCTGTTGTACAATCTGATGACTGGATCTAAAAGACTCCGCTCACACAGGTGTGGAGTAGGACAGTGGTCACTCAAGGCACAAAGAGCACGTGGAGGAGAAGGGAGAGGCCATCAAGGGCCAGTGACTTACTAAGTAACAATCAGGCAGGGCAGAACATCATGGAGGCTTCTGTAAAGAGGGCAGTTAGAGATAGCCGGGATGAACTAGTATCTTCAAAAAGCTAGAAATATATAGGGTTTCACCACAAAGAAGTAATAAATATTTAAGGTGACAGACACAGGCACCCTGACCTGAGCATTATCCAGAACGTACATACATCAGAGCATCGCAGGGAGCTTCATAAACACGCAGTTTTAATATTTGTGCATTAGGTTAAAGATAACTTTTAAAAGAAGAAGCAGATCCGGCTGTTTGCATAGCATGGTGGACCTGGAGGGCACCATGTAAAATAAACCAGATGAAAGCCAGCATGCACAGCTTCACAGCATCTAAGGGGGAAGACAGACGAAACAGAAGATGGGTGTAGAACAGTGGTCTCCGGGGCTGTGGGACACAGGGTCAGAGGCTGCTGGTCAAAAGTCCAGTCATAAGACAAACAACTGTGGGAATCTGTGCACAGCGAGGAGACTACAGACAGCAGCACATCCCACAGTGGGCTGTGGGGAAGGAGCTGACCTCAGGTGTTCTCACCACTACAGTTAAAAAACGCTAAGGATGAGGTGCTTAACAGGCTGGTTAGCCAGGGAGCCAAAACGACATGACACACGTCACTCCACACTCCGCTTCAGAAAGCTAGGAGGGAATACGATGCAAGAGAATGCAACAGTGGCCTATCCTTTCCCTGTTCCGGCAACTCTGACCCCACACACCTCAAGAAGGGATAGGCTGGGCACTCTCTGAATGCACAGCTACCGTCTCGTGATCATTCCCCTGTAATGACAGCATTGGCTCCTACACAGCACTCCAGTGAGATCATCTGATCAATCCGCGACATCACAGAGCAGCACCTTGTCATCCAGTGTGCGCTGAACACTGGAGCTACGCCTTGTATGACTTGTGGTTTAAATAATACAGCCACGGAGCAGCTGAACGGCGGTGACTCACCTGTGTCAGTAGGTCAGGAAACCAGGACTCTGCTCTCTTCTCTGCAAACCCTATATAGGAATCAGCCATGAGAAAAAGGTGGGATGGAGTACTCTCTTCTCAGCAATGGGCCCACAAAGTGAAGTCAAACTCACCCCTCCCACAGACTCCAGGACGTGACGGCTGGAATCCTGAGTGGATTTAGAAGAGGTTTGTAGCTTACTGGAGCAGCTCATGCATACAATCTGGGTACTAGGGAGGCTGAGGTGAGGGGACTGCCAAGCGTTTGAGGCTAGTCTAGGTTCCACAGTGAGTACAAGGCCAGCCTAGGCTGGTGTAAAATCCTGTGTCAAAATCTTGTATCTCATGAGAAATTATCAGGAAAGATTCTCATGACGCTGTAATGTTAATTTGCACAGCCTCCTAGGTGTTTTAAAGGAATATTTGCATAATAAACACACTAAGTGATAAAAAAAGGAAAAACCACATCATGGTTTCTTAGTAGTTAGAATCTAAAAAGAAGTATGGTCAAGAGAAAAATTTCATATAATTAGAAAATGTAAAACATAATAGAATAAAGGCTGCAGGATTCTTTTTACTAAACAGATGCACTTGTTACCGAGGTAGAAAGGAATGGTGCTGTCTGCCCAAGGCTGGGGAAGGTGAAGAAAGATGTGGTCACAGACCCACAATAGCCAGAATCCCACGCTACCTTAGTTTCTGAAATCACCACCTCCCTCCAGAGTCTTTCAACTCCACCTCGAAGTTTTTTGTTTTCTCCTCACTCTCCTAATAAAAGCAGTAGAAAACACAATGAGTCACTAATAAAAAAAGAGAGAAGGGAAGGTAAGAGGAACATTTGAAATCTGGTCACAGCAGGAACCAACTACCCAAGAGTGGACAACTAGAGCAGGCAAAAGAGAGCAAGGACTGAGTAGTCCATCTCAGGCTATCTCCTGCTGAGGCACCTACACCACGTCCCTCTACAAACAGGGATAACTGTCTGTGTGGAGAAGTAGCAAAACCAATGAGATTCAATAAGCTTGTCATGTGAATGGTCTGTACTCTGGGCAGTCATAAGCAGAAATTAGAGAGAACCTCCCTGCATTTGCTTCCATGTTTATCTGTGGCATGTATGCACTGGAGATAGAACCCAACTATGCAGGCCAGGCAAGCACTCTGCCCTGGGCTACACTCCAGGGCACACATTTATTGATTGCTGACATTTTTCTTTAGGGCTTTATTTTTTGGTATTTACTTCTCTGTTGGTGACTATTTCCTTTATTCATGAAGTTTCTACTGTTGTTGCTAAGGTAGAATGAGCAGTTCAGGATTTCCCTTTCAGTTTATGACAAATTACAAAACCAGACCTCCATAAAACCTCACTCTTCCTACCATATGACAAGCAGGTCTTTAGAGATGACACAGTGCTTCTCTGAGGAGGTTTCTCACTAGTAAAATTAAGATGAAAAACAAAAACCACCACATGTATCCTTTTTCAAGCTTCTGCTTTCCTATCATATGTATTAATTTTAAATTAAATTTTAAATCTAAGTTTCATATATAAAAGAAAGCAACAACTATTTCTTTTTCTGAGTCTTATCCTATCTCTGAAGGCCACCAAAGCGTGACCTGAAAGCACTCTAGGCATTACAGGGCATCCTTCCCAGTTCCCCTTTGGAGAATCTAGGTGTGTATGTACCATACTGAGCATGTTCTCACAGGCATGTTATTGGTGGGATGGCTCAGGGTGGACCTGAACCTGATTGAATACTACTCTGGCAGCCATCTTGATCCCAAGCATCAAGCAGCATGGTGCTATATACCACCTAGTTGTTCCTACTCTGTAGCTCTTCCTTTTCTCTGCTCCTATTTCAAGGGCTTGTTGAGTAGAGAAAGGGCACTGGAGACGTCCCAAATTTGATTTTATGATCACAGGAACTCTTCATCTGCCCCCTGCTGGTAGCATAGCTGTCTGTCTGAGACTTGAAACAAGTATGACTAGAAACTTTGGTGGCATCCCGTCTGGCAAGGACAAGCTAAGGATGGGAAGCCACTGACACAATGGAGGGCAGTTTTGTTAGCCTCATTTGCTGAATTGGAATTTGGACAAAGCCCTTCATTATTCAAGCCAGATGCCAATTTTGAAACATGCTCTTTGCTGATGAGCTGTTGGAGTTTCTTCTCTTTTGAGTCTATGCTATTAGAAAGCAGCCAAAGCACCACTAATGAGGGCACACTTGAAGCTGGCAATGTTGTTCTGAGACAGAAGTGGACGTAGGAAAGCTGTCTTCGAAAGTCTATAGTTCAAAGCAATTCTATGTCTTTTAAAGTCATGTGATAAAAGGAGCAAGAAATGCCAGTGAACTTAAGACAAGATTAATTATAGCAGCAGTGACAGTGCTTTCTAACACTAATTAGTCCAAACACGGATTGCCGCTAGTTTGAATGATCTGGTGAGCAGGCATGTGGACTGTGAGTTCACCTCTCCACCTTAGGATGGTGGCCAGATGAGATCTGGGTAGGACAGAGAAGAGCCAGAGGGACAGAGTGCTGACATACTGTGTTCATCAAAGTCTGTATCCAGTGTAAAGCTCTGTGAGACAGGGCCAGCTTGATCCTGGGCAGGTGTGAGAATACTCAGAGAAAACCAAGACCAGGAGACTCTGGCCCTGGATTTAGCTATGCTCCTAGAGGGGGAAAGAGGTCTCCTCTCCCTGTGGGGCTACTCAAGGTTATGATTTCTAAGTACTGGAAGTCCATTCCCAAGAATTGCTGTCCTGCAAACAATGACATGGGGCTGCCAGATGCTTCTGCTGCTGTATGGAAACAATTATAGCCTTTGAAAAGACGGAAAAGAGGCCATCCTCATTTTACAAGCAGGACCAAAGAGGTGAACCCCTGTGGACTGACAGTAGAACTGCCTCTCCTTGTCTTGACTCACCATATTTTTCTTCCCTGTGATGGGCATGGGTCTCAAAGGAACTAAAGGCTACTGGAGAGCAACCAGAACATCCCAGCACATTCTTTTGAGGTCTTAGGAGTGTTTTCATGATACTTCCATACAAGACCATTACAAAAGAAAATCTATATTTCTATAAATCCCATTTCCCAATCCACTGAAAAATAAGCAGTGCTAGGTTCCTGCATCCAGGCGTCCTTTTTGTTATGCTTATAAGGCAGTGAGTTCACAACCCATTTTACTGAATCACAAAGCTTTCAGATGTGAGGTAACTTGACTAAACTCAAGGCACTAGGTCAGTAGCAGGCAGTCTTTCTAGCACTTTCTACGACACTACTAGCACTTGCAGGAATGCTAGAGAAAGAGCTATCAGCTGATTCTATCTTTTCAGCCTAAGAGGCATACAGGTAGTGCTGATGGCTGAAAGCAACTCGAGCCTCATGTCGGAGCTGCACAGTCCTCAGCTCTACAGGGCCTCCAGAGAGCTGGGGTAAAGGCAACCCTTTCAGTTTACCCAGCTAAGGGCTAGAGATTTTTTGGAAATTCTGAGTTTTCATTCTAAAAATCTTTGTTCCATGGGTCTTGGGTACTCTGTTTCTTGTTCCTAACTTTTCTTTTGAACAAGAGTTTAAATCCCCAGGAGTAGAAGCGGAGGGTGATGGGAAGATTAATATCAGGAACAACTCTCCACAGAGAGGGTCACTGAAGCAAGAGGCCAGTAAAGAGCCCCACAGGGGACTTTACGACTCCAGCTTGTAGCCTTCCTAGATCTGGCTGCCCTCCACCGCCTAGCCACCACCTGCCATATTTACCTTCTGCAAGCATGGGCACCCAGCCAGGCTGGAGAAACCTGCTGTCTGGATTGAACATAAATAAATTCCTCTCTCATTTTCCAGTCTAAACCCAACCTGGAAACTAGCGCCCACTGCAGCCTCCAGGCAGGCTCCTGTGATCTCTGCGGTCTGCTTGCTGGTTTTTGTTGGTACAGATGCTGCTCTTGTAAAGTCAGAATGGTCCAAAGAAATTTGTCCTTAACCACGGAAGATCTAGGAGCTCAAGCCTGCTTTCTGCAGTGAACAGACCACACACGAGTACTCCAGGCCAATAGGGCAAAGCATGACCAACTTCAACTTTCCTAATGACATTTTAGAGATTCTACTAGAAGATCAGGATCTGGAAGCACAAAACAGAGAACAGAACATGTTCTGCGTTTGAAGAAATCAGAAATCGGGTCTGCTATGGGACCTCATGTGGTGACTGCTATCAAACGGCTAAGTATACACACAGGCAAAGCTGATGCTAGAAAATGGGATGGGGCTACAGTGCGGCGCAGTGATGGAGGGATGGGGCTACAGTGCGGCGCAGTGATGGAGGGATGGGGCTACGGTGCGGCGCAGTGATGGAGGGATGGGGCTACGGTGCGGCGCAGTGATGGAGGGATGGGGCTACGGTGCGGCGCAGTGATGGAGGGATGGGGCTACGGTGCGGCACAGTGATGGAGGGATGGGGCTACGGTGAGGCGCAGTGATGGAGGGATGGGGCTACGGTGAGGCGCAGTGATGGAGGGATGGGGCTACGGTGAGGTGCAGTGATGGAGTGCTTTCCTAGCATAGCTGAGGCTCTGAATTCAGTACCCTGTGCCACAAGGAGAACAGGAAGAGGGCGATGAGAAGATGGAGAAGTGGAACTTGGAAACCCTTCACCAACGGAGCCTTAGGAACCTGGTCTACAGCACAGAGAACAGTTTTCTAGGCAACGGAGTAGAGGTGAAGAGATACTGCAAATAGAAAGCACAACTCATTTGTGGAGTCGGAGTCCAGGGAGTAAAGAGCAGCCTTTGTGTGTGAGGGCAGGTGGGGATGTGTAAAGGAGGCATTGTGTATTGTTACCATGGTATCTAAGAAACAGGAGAGTCAAGGGAACATTGAAAATCAGGCAACAACATGATTATGATTGCGTTGTACTTTTGTTTCTGAAGTAGTTCTGGAAGACATGCTAAGAATGGGCAGGAGACTGCATGTGCATAAGATAAAGCCCAAGTGTCACATGTAATTTTAAATGTTCTAGTAGCCACATGCAAGGTAGGAAAGAAATAATTAATTCAATAATACATTTTAAAGTCCCCAATCTAAACTATTATCATTTAACATGTAACCAATATCTTTAAAATTATGACTGAGGTAGTTTATAACCTCTATTGTACTATTTTTTCTATAACAGGCACCCTCAAAGCACATCTCAATTCAGGCAAGCTACATTTCAGTAGCCAATAGCCCATTGTGGTTAGCGGGTCCCAGCCTCCACAGCACAGCTTGGGAAAAGACCACGCATGTCCTAGTCAGGTACTGTAGCCCATGATCCAAACAGATCAATTTCAGGTTAGAATGCCACTGAAGTGTAATTTAAAAACATGTAACTTCATGTGACATGAAACTGCTGGGAGGGGGTTGCCTGGTAATGAAAGGCTTAAATGGAGATGGAGTGACAGGGATGGGGTGGGATGATGAGGGAAAGGCGTGGGGCGAGCATTCACCTGAGCTAAGAATGTGTGACAAAGCTATACTTACTAAAATTATAATTGAAGTTTGAAAAGATGTGTCCTGCATGCGTGGGTAGTGTTTCCCAGAAAATGTAGTTTTGTTTGTAAGATTTCCATTATTATTTAATTATGTGTCTCTGAATGAGCACATGCACATGAGTTCATGTGACCACGTGACCAGAGATGTTAGATGCCCCGAGAGCTACTGGAAATTGAACTCTGGTCCTTTGTAAGGACAGTACATGACCTTAAGGGTGGTAAGCCCTTTCTGCATCCCAAAGCAATAGGTTTTTAAACAAAGTTCCAAAGGATTCAAGTGCCACCAGGTACAGGTTACCTCCCTCTGAGTTACTGTCCATGGGAGTCCCAGAGGATCCCAAACAATACAGGCTATTGACGTTGCTCTTGGTTGCCCCTAGAACTAGACGGTGGCTGAAGAGCAAAGAGAAAGCTAGGTGGAACTGCCTTGGAGCGCCCCTGTACTGGCTGATGTTCGCCGTCCCTATGGAGGCTGTGTGGAGAGGAAAGGCAGCCTTGGCTTCACTTAGCTATGAACCCTCTGTGCTACAACACCAACCTACAATGCAAGATACGAATCCTGGTACAACAGCTGCATTACTGTTTGGGGCATAGCCACTTTCTGCTTAAACTCGAAGTCTGTTTCATAGAAGAGAAAATAATATTTGGTTCTGTAAACCTGGTCAAAAGCCTGGGAGGCCACAGGCCCTTGAGGGGAGGAGTCTACTATTCTTGTTTTTCTAAGCGGCCATTTTGTTCATCCCATAGATTAGCGCTGCCCTCAGCTTTGGTCAGAGCAGCTTCTCATGAAGAGAATCGTTACTGTTCATAATGCTAAGAATAAGTGACCGTTTTGTGCTCAGCCCTACACAGAAGATCTACACTCATCTTCTAAGGCCTACAGCACAGTGTAGCAGTGGGAGGGGAAACATGAGAGCCTTTGGGTGACAAGAGGGCTATGCAATGCTGTGTTTTGGGCATGAACATGGCCATCACACCCATGAACCCATGGCAGCCGCTATTATCTGTTCAAGATCTGCACAAGATTGGCCAATCAACTTGAACAAGAGAGGGGCTTTTGAGACTCATTCATTCCTGATGAGCTATTGGCAGTTAATGATTGCTGGAAAAAAAGAAGGTAATTTTCTTGAGTGGTGTAGCCACTGGTAAGTAGCCCATGCTCCAGTGAATAACCCCCTACCCATGATCACACAAGCAACCCTAATTACACTCAGCAGGTCACAAAGGAAAAGGACATAGAAGTACCTAAAAGTATGAGAGAGGCTAGTTGGGTCAGCAGGAGTGGGAAAAGATAAAAGAAGGTAATTAGTGGATGGATATGATCACAATACATGTCTGAACTTAATTTTTAAAAAACTTACTGTGACTTTGAAAACTTATTTTGACTAGGAAATAACTTACACAGTTCAAAAAAACAAAAAAAAACTACAATAGAGCTCGGTGCTGTTCCCATCCTGCTTCCAGCCACCCACTAGAGGCAGCTGCTCTACTGGCTCTCCATTCAAGTGCTGACCTGCATGGACAACGCCCCCCAGTGTTTCTCCATGCAGATACACGAAGATATGGACACGGTCAAACGGCCTCCTTTCTACATCAAAGGCAGCATCCTATATACTGTGTTTCAGACCTTGCTTTCTTTTTAATGACTCTGCTCGGAGCTCTTCCCAGATCAGTGCATAAAGCATTTCCATGTTCTGTTTAGATTGCCACACAGTGTCCCACTGTATAGCTGGACCATGGTTTACTTATGTATCTCTTCACTAATGGATCCTTGACTCCACTGTTTTCTAGTACAAACAAAGGTCTGGTGGGAAACCTCCTTTGTATACCACTTTATATGCATTCAGATATTTCAACAGGAAAGCCTGTCAGCGCCAGACAGGTCAAAGGGTAACTGCACATATCCTGAGAGGTATGGGCAACTCTGCCTTCACCAGAGCTGAGGCATCTGTGTTCCCACAGAAACACAGTGCAGATGTTCCCCATCAGGCCAATGATACAACTATCCTTCTTTAGAATTTTTCAGATAAAATAAAAAGTGCTAGTCCTTCATAGCTTCAATTCACATTTCTCTGACTTCATGGGTAAACACTTTTAGATTTAAAAGACGGCAGTGCAGTTCTGTGTGGATAACCGGCTCCTGTCCCTGGCCTCTCTTCCTATTGCCTAGGGAAGGGTGCTCACACTCATCTAGAGGTATGTTTTCTACAGACAGATTTTCATATGTTTTGAATGTGTTTATTGTAATTTTTTTTTTACCATGCAAAAACTTTTAAATTGAATCAAATTTATTTATTTATTCCTTTTATGGCTTTTGAATTTTAAGTTCCAGATAAGAATCCCTTACAGTTCAGGACTATAAAGGACATTGCCTGTGTTTTCACAGTTCTTTTGCATTTTAAGGAGGTACAAATACATAGTCATACTTTAAAATCTTTGTTAAAAATCTCAGTGTTGGGCTGAAGGTATAATGTGTGAGGCCCTGGGTATGATCCTAAATGCCAAGCCAGCTACACATAAAAATGTTCTCTTTCTACAAGTACGGTAGATTGGATGTCTTCTATTCTTAGTCTGACTTTTCTCATCTGTTTTTCTTTGTCAGAATTCTTTTGAATAATCATTAGTCATCATATTAAAGGAATATAGCAAGCTGGAGTTTATTTGAACAGTGTGAGACATAGACTCCACCTCTGATATATCCAGGTAAATACTCGTGAGGCCCAAGACCACACACAAAACATGTCCTTGCTAACTGCAGACAGTGACATCAGTTCCCACACGTCATGACTGAAAATAAGATCTCATGAACGCAATTATGTCTGTGTACATGTTTGCGAGTGAGGGGGTCTAATGCTAGAGTGTAGACATGACAGAGGTAAAGACATGCTCTTCAGCTCTTTCTGGGATGGTCACACCATGGGACTCTGTACTCATCCTGTCACCACCACAGCACTGAGCCTTCCTTTATGTCATTCTTGTTCCTCTCCCTCCCATTAGAATGTCTGAGGAAGGAAAATGGCACTCCCTACTCATGGCCGTCCTCATGATAATCCACAATTCTCAACGGCTGATCTTGACCTCAAGCTCTGCCTGAGGAGGAAAGGGATCCCCACAGTTCAGTGGACAAAGGTCCTTAGCATTAAACCTTCAAGCAGAGACACAAATTGTCACTCAGAAGCTTATAATTTGGGAGCATTATATTATTATTATATAATATATTATTATTATTTTATTATTATTCACAATTTACTTAAAGGGGAAGAAATCCATAAAGCCTGGAAAACTGCTCATCAGTGACAGAACTCATCTATATCATGACTGCTACGGTATTAGAATCATGACAAAGAAAGGAACGAGAAAACAGGAAGCTGAATTGGAAAATGCGTCCTCTCATTTGGAAGAGTACAAGGATTTTTTGAGATTTCAGAGATAAGAAAAAGACAGAACGCTATGAATGTTATCATCCTTGCCAATCTTTCCTGCAGTGTTCCAATTTTAGACCAGAATGCATGCTGTAAAACAGGCAAAAACCGGCTGCAAAACATGAGGGTATTTTAAACAAGATGTTGACGTTCTCAATTATTTCCACTCCCCACAGTCTCTTGAAAGTTCAATGATACTAGTAAATTAAACCCCAAGTCTGCAGATTTCTAAGTAACAACATTCCCTGCTTACTTCCTATCTATATGAAACTCAGGGTTTCCCTTAGCCTCCTCTGGCCACTGGGCCCCCAGCCTGGGGAAGCTGGTACATCCATGTAGTGATAAAGTAGAAATACAATCAACAATATCTACAGTACAAAATACAATTACTCAACTACAAACAACTTGGAACTGACTGGTAAGGTCTAGAAGTCATCTGCAAAGCTGTGAGGTGTACCATGATGTAGGAATGTGACGGTTTCCACACAAGCCCCATGTCTCTCTTAATGCTACTCTTCCCTGTGGCCCACATGCAAGAAGGGAGGTGTCATCAAACTTGCGTCCTCCCACTCATACGCACTGAAGCTACAGCCAGTGCTCACCTATGCTGCCTCAGTCTCCTAAACGTGAAAGGACATTGTATTTGTTTCTTTAAGCTTGAAGAAAAGTCAGATGTAACAGAGGTATGCTGTGTACATGTGACCCGTATCTAAGGTCTCATGAAGTCAAAAGTAACAGAGGAATGCTGTGTACATGCAGCTAGAATCTAAGGTTTCATGTTTGTATGTTTTCCCCTGTGGGGTCTGGCAGAACACAGATCCTGTTTAACTAAGTGAAATACATAAACCCTCATGCATCAGGTTAAACACTGCATGCACTGTTCCAGGCAGGCATCCCGCTCTTCACAATTAAATGTATGTCTTTAAACTGTAATCACCCTTCTGTGTTGTGGTCATCTAGAATGGTTGAGTCCAATGACTGAAGAAGCTGTCATAATTTTTCTCCAACCTGGCTTGAGGCCTATAGGTTGGACAGGAGCCAATATTCACATGGAAAGAAAAGGTCTCAAGACCAAAGAATACTTTTGTACTCATGAAAAACTTTGAAATAAAAGGCCTTTAACCTAGCAGCAAGCCACCAAGTAGGGGGATGCTTATTTCTGCTTAATTCAATGAATTATTAAAATCAGGGGGAAATGAAACCATTTTAAGCTCCAATTTTAAACCTGCAGTCAGCATCTTCCTTTGTGAAAGAAATGAAAGTGTGTCTAGCCATGTGAGCCCTTCTGCCAGACTCACGCCTTTCCTCCCCTTCTTCTAGGACAAGACATCTTCCACCTAATCTGCCCACGCAGCCTACCACATCTGGAACATCCTCTGCAACAGCTCATGGGATTATATGACCCTAATTCCAGAACTCACCAGTGACCTGGGTCAGTCTGACAGAAACTGGTGACCCAGACCCAGGGCTAGAGTGCTTTCATGACTCTTCTTCTGCAAATGGGATTGGTTCCTGTGATCATGGTGACATCCAGACAGAGAGCCAGATTTAAGGGGCCCTCTCAAATATTCATGGAAGAAGACACAGGCAGATGGCTGGGCCTAAGATGTTCATGAAGCCTGTCTTCCGTTACCTGTCTCCAGGTCTGAACAGATGAAACACATAGAGTCCCATTTCCTTACAGCAGGCTCATTGCAAGCGTCAGCTGGCCAGCACAGTCTCACAGTGACAGCATTCACTGTGTATTGAATCATGCTTTGACTCAGAAGCCCCTGCGGAGGTATGGAGACAAGTACATCTCCATATGGTCAATCAAGTAAAGTCAGGACAAAGTGGCTCCAGTAACTGTCCCAAAAGGACAAAATAATAAAACTAGGAAGAAGAGTAATAATACTCTTTATGGTCAGATCTGACCTGAACAGAGAAGCCAGTCAGACTTCCTGCTTCCTTTCTGGCCATCTCCACCAATGACCGCCAAGCAACAACTGAACAGAGTGAGTGGGAGTTGGCAACATGTGATATGCCTGCTATTGTTTGATAGTTTCTTCCTAAAATTGTTGATGTTCTAATTCCTGTGCCCCAGAATGTAACCCTGACAGACAGCCTTTCAGAGGTAGTTAAGATTACAGCAGGGCCCTTAGGGTAAGCCCAAATTCAATCTGAATTTCCAGAGCTTGAGTCTTGGGGAGACTACTGGGCTGTGCATGCAGAGAGCAGAGGTGAGAGGACGCGCATCGGGAGCAGCGTGCCCGCAAGCTAGGAGAGTGGCTTCAGAAGGGAGTCTTGGATACCAGGGCAGCCATCACTCATTTAAACGCTGTCCCTGTGCTCTTGAGGGACTAGAATGGGACACTCCCTCTCCCCAGTGCTTACAGTCCTACAAGGCATGGTGATACAGAGGGGGCGAGGCTGGAATTTTACTTCACAGATACTTTCAAATTCTATGTCCTTTGTATTTTATCTTCAGAACCCGAACTCCAAAGATGTGAACCATAAAATACAAAAGCAGGTTCTCCTTTGCCTTCCGGAGCTTGGCTTTGTGTACTACCACTAACTAGGCTGAAGAACCAGCGGTGTCTGTGTGCATCTTCCAAATCAAGCTTCAAACACTGTAAGACCCATGTGAATAGCAACCAATTTTGTCTCTTAATGAGCATTTTAGTCAGATCAATACTACAAAACATCAGACTGTGAAGTGCTGCTACTACTAATTGTAACTTCCCAGTTGACTGTTCAAAAGGGAACAATAGTACCTAAAAGAACATTTATTATTCGGAAGGACAGAGGCTATCATCTAAAATAAAGTCACAAGAATCAAAATGCATTGCATAAAAGACAGAACCTGGTATAGTCTACAAACCATGGGGAGAAAGAGCAACGTAAGAAGCAGCTGGACGCTCAATCAGCTGTCTGTCACTCTCTGAATGCCTAATATTCTAATTATTAGCCTCTATACAGAGAAAGGGCAATCACAGAGCAGGGAAGATTGCTTTAAATTTTTTTTTTGTTACTCACAATTTGGAAAGCCTTCACAAAAATATAACCTAGTACGCACAAGCTATAAAGAAAAAGAATGATCAACAGTTAAAATTCAGTTTTCCAGCCTACGGCATTAAAAAGGAAAAGCTTTGACGTTGTATTGACAGATATGACTAACAATTGTAATCACAGAAATGTGGTAAAACGATAATTTTTCTGTCACCATTTACCAAGGGAGAGAAGTACAGCACAAGTAGCTGAACTCTGAAGTTAAATGAAAGCAGACAGAATCCAATTTTCAATGAAACATGGAGCATTATTAATTGGTTTCTTAGCAACAGCCAGGCTAAAATTACTTAACATGTCTGCTCAATCAGATGCAAATTTGAGTGTTATCCTTTAAATGTTGATTATACTTGGCCTTTTCAGATGCAAATCCAATGTATAAAGTGAAAGTAAATGTTGACAGTGCTTGTACAGAAAGATCCTGATTAACACTATTCTGGTGTGAGCAGCCTCACTGGAGGAGCTGTCTGGTGGCCATCTTGTTTACTGCCATACTTCACCTGTCTTCTCTGTCCTACACCAGGACTGCTTTCAATCCAGAGGAAGCATTTTGGACAGCTAACTACATGACACTACTGGGCACTGCTGAGTCTCACAGAGACTCCATGGGAGATGGATAATGCTGTCAGGCTGCCATCCCATTTCAGGTCCACTGTGTAGAGCCCAGGGATCTCAGCACCTTCTTCTCTTCCTTTCTCCCCTTTAAGTTTTTTATCACTGCAGAGTTCGAGAGGATGTTCTTTACTCTTGTCTTCTTTGGCTTGCTGGTTTCCCAAATAAATATTTTTACTTGCCACAATAAGAGAACCCTGAGTCACTGGGTCTTCTGAGTGTCAAGCAGGCAGATCTGGGTTTGTCTATAGATGTACCCCATTCACAGAACTCCCAGCCCCTCAGAACTCCTATAAACGGTGGCATTTTGCTCACTTTCACTTATTCATGCAACAAATGTTTGCTGCACACTTACTGTTTGCTAGACAATGACCTAGGTGCCAGACACAGTAGTCAGAAAACGTCCCTACTGTCACCCCATTACAAGCAAATGCATACATAATACAAAGAAGTAATGTAAGACAGGGGTGGAGGTGGGGCTCACGGGCCACTTGAGATGGAGGTACCCGTCACACAGACTTTAAACACAAAAGAGCAAGGCAGGCATAGGTGGAGATAGCAAATCTACACCCAACATAAGAAACAGCACAGAGCAGCAGAGGCCAGAGTGTGAGGAACAGAAAGGGGAAGGTGATGATACAAGAACAATCGAGCACTCTGAGGTTAGTCAGACCAGACCACTGTCAAGCTCCTCCCTCTGGATGTACTGCAAGATTGTAAGACGAAGCAAAGGTCTGCTGCACAAGAGAAGATAAAGGCAGGGGTCCTCATGGGGGTGAGTAGATGTAGCTAACTCCAAAGGTTCTTTCATTTTCAGGTCAAAGTCCAATGTTCTTTGATTGGAAAATCTTCCTGGCCAAATGGAATCCAGTCTTGAACTGACTGCTCCCAAAAGGAGGTAAAATGTATTTCCCACCCAAAGCTCCTTTGCCTGTGACCTTCCAAAGGTTGGGATTAATGAAGAGATTAATTGTTCAAAACACTGAGTCAACGCTCTAGGATATCCTAAGCAGCGATCAGCAACTTAGGGCATATATTAGAGAAAGTCTGGGAGCTGACAGCTGCATAGCAGATTGGAGATCTCACACTGACGCTTCGAGAGCTCGGCCACGGGCAGGTGGACAGACGGACAGACGGACAGACGGACAGATGGGCAGATCCTTCCTGGAAGCACAACACTTGACCTAAGTCAAGCCTTAGGATCCTGAAGTCTCTAAGGACATAATTGAAAGTGCCCTTTACCAAAATGTGACCCCTCAGGATAGGGTGGCACCGGCCGCTTGTCGGAGGCACACAATTGCAAGGAACTTAGGGACCTAGGAGGACCAAGGTTGGAAGCAATAATGCTAGTGAGATTTGTAAGAGGAGAGTTTTGAGATTCTAGGAGGTGACACAGCATCTCTCCAGGTTTGCCCTATGAAACTCTATGTTAATCTTACAGAGAAATTCCACTGACTCTTAACTTACTCTGAGGATCTAAGGCAGTGGTTCTTAGCCTTCCTAATGCTGTAACCCTTTAATACAGTTCCTCATGCTGTGGTGACCCTTGGCCATAACATTATTTTACAACTGTAATTTTGCTACTATTATGAATCATAATGTAAATATGATATGTAGGACATCTGATTTGTGACCCCTGTGAAAAGGGTAATGAGACCCTCAAAGGGGTTAAAACACAGGTTGAAAACTACTGTTCTAAATAACAGTACCAGAAAGGTGCCAGAGTTCTCAGTACATGGTTCCTGGACCAGAGGCACCAGCAGTCCCAGAGAACTGTTAGAAAGTACAGCATGTTCACAGGTCTGGCCCCAGACTTAGGAAACTCAAATTTTGGCAATAGAGTCAAAAATCTGTTTTTTGACAAGCCCTTCAGGTGCTTCTGTTCAATCTGAAAACTGCCTGCCATTATAGGCTAGCTCAGTAAGATGGTGTGTCTCTGATTTTAAACCTAGCACCAGTTTGCTGCAAAGTTTAATCAACAGGAAACCAAAGATTGAAGAGTGCCTTCCACATTATGGCTTGCATTCAAACTGTCTGAATTCCTTGACACAATGACCTTTTCAAAAGAACCAATCTCGGAACACAAGATGCTGAGTCACTAACTTCTTTGGATAACTTATCAGTTTAAGTAGAGGTTATTCTTTGAAAACTCAGGTTGAAGCAAGCCTCTGAGAAGAATCACTAAGTCCTCTGTTCTGATCCAAGGCTGTTTTCCATGAGCCTTCTGCCAGGACTGCTGGATTCCATCTGGAAGAGCAGAGCTTCCTGGGCTGGAGAGAGGACAGATTCATACAGCAGGGCCTCTGTACAGAGTCCCTGAGTATTCACTGAGTATGTGACTTCTGGCCAACATCTGAGAGAACCAGAGACTCACTTGTGTGTCAGTATTTCTGACAATAACGGGATGTGATACAGATACACAGTTGTTACAAACCTTTAAAACAAACAGGAAACCTAGAAGATGCTTCAGCCCTTACAGAGGATGGAAAAGCTCAGATCAAAGGGTGACTCTCAAATGGCAATGTCTACTAAAAATGCAGAGTTGGGGGGGTCTCAATGTGAAGCACTTTGATTGAGTTGGTGCGGGAGGAGGGGCAAGAATGTGCTTTTTAAATTATGCTTAAGAGATTAAAAATCTGTATTTAAGTTATCAACACTGTTCCTTCAGCAGTTCACTGTTCAGGAGCTTTGCTAGAGGGTAATGAAATGTTTTTGTTTGGTTGGTTTTTTTGTTTTTTTGGGGGGGGAAATGAATCAATACGGTAGCAAAAAGAACAAATTCCCCATTCTCTGAATGCATGCCAAAGCAGTCTTCATTAAACTAACAGTTAACCTTTTCTCAATACACAAGTTAAGCATGATCACTGTAAAAAAATCAAAAAAGAATGTAAAGACATAGAATATAAAAGACCCACCACTTGGTACATTATATTTTCTAGAGAACATGCTGGCCCTAACACACACACACACACACACACACACACACACACACGGAACAGAATTTAGAAAAAAAAGTATATAGAGTTATTATGTGCTTTTTTAATTGTTAACATTACCAACTATCACTCCTTGAGTCTTTTAGATATAAATGACAGAATGATAAAAACTTTAAAATTAAGAAATCAAAATTCTATTTATATAGCTAGCATATAAGTACAAATATTTATGCCATTTGTAGGAGTATGCTAAAAATCTGTTTTTTAATAAAGCAATTTGGTGCTTATAAATTTTAGATACTTTTACTAGTTGAGTGAATGAATGCATGCACATAGAGGCCGACACCTAGAGAATAAATTGATGTGAGTTTTGGCATTTGTGAAACTTACTAGACCAAAGTTTTCTCATTAAATCCAAAGGGAACCAAAAGACCACCGCAATGAACCAGACTCACCCCTACCTGTTTAACATGCCCATAGAGTCTATAAACAAATTCTTTCAGCCAGAAAGTAGCCAAAAAATAAGTGAATTTTACAAAACACATTCACCACAACCTGAGAGCTGAATTCTTGGAGATTTATAAATGAGGCACAAACTGTGTGAGTTTAGTTACTGCCTACCTACATCCATATTCCAAAGCTTGCAATGGCTTCAACATTTAGCTGTTGCTGGAACACAAGATGCTAAGGGACAAACTGTGCTTATTAAGGGTTTGGTTAGGGCCAAATCCAGCAGGACCTGAATGAAGTCTATGCATTCTCTAAAGCAGGACTCGGGTGTCATCACAAGTCATCGTGGTAGAGTGGTCTCTGAAAATGGATCTCACTCTCCCCTCCTCTGTGTGTTTGTCTTTCACAGTACCCCTGTGCTCATAAACACAAGAGAGGACAGAGAATATCAAATACATGATGTTAGCTAAAGAACTGAGATAAATGACTGTCAGGAATAGTGAAGCTAGGTACTCTGGAAATTTGTCCTTTGAGAGTGACAGGACATAGTCCCATAGAGGGCTCAGCATAACCCTTACCTGGTGAGCTCTTTAGAAACAAAGACTCCTAGTTCTCAAATCAAACAGTGGTTAAGTTTTTCATTTAAATCCATACAAAAATTTCAAAGCCTATCATGGTAGTCTCTAGGTCCAATTGTTTGGGGTCTAAAAACTATTCATCAGTTACGGTAAGACTGGGAACCTTCAGTACAGCACCACAGTGCTGTATGTCAGTAATGTATAGACTTATAAAGACAGAGGGCTCTTAAAAATCTCACCCTCTGCTTTGGCTAGAACCTTTCTAAATGAGTCCACCTGAATATGCACAACGGACTCTCTGAGACTACAGTAACCAAGATTAGAGAAATAAATGAGTCTCAATCTCGTCCCCAAACACTTCACCTTCTCTCTTTATATAAGAGTATATGGAGTATATAATCACTAAAATCTTTAAGAAGTTCCTTAAAAATTATACATATCATCATCTCTTTCCTTTTTCCCTATAGACAACAAGCAAGACAGGTAGACATTTGGTCCCTAAACTAGATATGACTTTTAACATGGAAAATGTCAATGCACAGATCTTCTTATTCATAGCACTAACCTCTCAAACCTGGGACATTTGGGACAGATATTGATACAAAGAACATTGATAAGACACCTTTGATCATACTGCTCCTGTGATTAGTAGCTTCCTGGCTAAAACATTTCTTCCTTGGAATCCCGTGGAGAATATATATAATTTTCCTTGCATAGATGATGAAACTGAATGTAAAAACAAGTGAGTTACTGGCCACCTGATTAGCATTAGAGAATCCTAATTAGGGTAAGCAGTACGTGGTGGTCTTGGCTGGAAAGGCAGAAATGGATTCATTAGGGAGAAGGAGGCAAGGCCCAGCTCATTTATATGGACCACAACATGAAATCAAGTGTTCCAGAACCAGAACTCATTAAAGAGTGCAGAGGGAGAAAAGTGAGCAGAGACTGTTTTGCTTAGAAGCTTAGAGACAGTTGGAAACAAAGTATCAGGATACCCACAGTTTAAGGGAAACCAGAACTACCCATAAAGATTTCAAAGGAGTCAACTTCAAGGACGGGGAAGGATTCGTGAGGGTGGTGAGGAGAGGATTAAGTGGAAGTTATAAAGTGAAATTAGTGCAAAGGCAGTCTGAGCTACACATCAGGAAGCAATTTCCAGCTCTAATTTTCATTAGGAGCACAGAATGATCTGTGCAGTGATGACCCTTCATCAGGACCATTATTTGAAATTACTGGCACTCATATGCATAAACAGAGTGGAAATTAAATATAGACGTGGAAGAGAGAGCACTGTGACCATTTTTTTTTTAATCTTCCAACTACATTTTCCAAAATAAAATACCCCAGTATAGTAAGCTTTCAATTTACAGTATTCAATTACAATAAATATATTTGGGGAACCACTTCTGGCTTCCATACTCACCCCTCCACATCTCTGAGCCCTTCCTGCTTTCTGCTCGGTGCTACACAACTCTGCACTCTGTTGCAAGGAGAACTTTCAGGAGAATCTGTGAGTGGAGGGAAGGAAGTGGCCACGGCCACTACTTCCACTAAAAGACCAAACTCCCAAGCCAACAAGTGGCTTTCCCCTTCCCCAAAGAGACCCTCCCCCTAACACTGTAAAGGCTTTGTTGTCTCTGTTTTGTCATCCTACAGAAGAAGATTCATTTGTTCTATAATCATCCTTCAAAGACGCAAATTCTTTTCTGTGTCAGCCAGATTCTATCAGTAATTTATACTATGAACCAGACTGGCTTTCTAACTTCCTATTTTAACTGTCTTGAAGAAATCCGAGTTTTTAAACTATGTAGTGGGAAAAGAATGGTGGGAGCCTAAAGGAGTAAGACGCCACCTGGCTGTGAGTTGACCTTGTGCCTTCGATAGAGACAAGAGAGGAGAAACAGGGACACATGCTGTGTTTGCTTCTTCAAGTCTAGCAGGTAGACTCTAAAGAAAACAAGGTTTCATTACTCACAGGATTTCAGGACCCAGAATTTAACCCAATGCTAACACTTTAGTTGACCTTACTGTTGACATAGACAGCTTTTTGAAGAGGGGGTAAGGCCAGGAACCTATGGGAATAACTCCCTTTTGTAGCCAGCTAGGTTCCCCTCTAACCTGACAGGGACCTTAATTCCTTGACCAAGCACTTGTTCCTACCTTAGGCCTCTGCACTCATGTCTTCCCTTGCACACAACAGTCTTCTTCCAGAGAGTCCTTCCTATCTGGTCTTAGAATAAATGTCACCTCTTCAGATGGGCCTTCACTGAGCTAAACCAAGGCTGCCCACTTGCTACTTAAAAACACACAATTAATTTCCGTGTTTTTTCCTTCTTTTTTTCCTTCCTTCCTTCCTTCCTTCCTTCCTTCCTTCCTTCCTTCCTTCCTTCCTTCCTTCTTTTTACAGCACTTAAAGGCCTACCGAGAATGCTATTTGTGATTCATCTGTGCCCCTTACTAAAATCCAGATATTATAAAAGTAGGGTACAGTCTTAGGGTGATTGCAGTCTACCCTCTGTGTGAACAGTCCCTGGACATGATGAGTTATCCTGGTCACTGGTTATTCCACCTGGAAAACCATGTAGGACATCACTTCCTTTGTAGCTTGGAGATATCTCCAATATGAACAGCACAAAGGGAGAGACAATAAAAATCTCCAACCTGATATCTACGGCTCTAATTCCCAAGATGGGCCTCTTGTTATTATTCTCAGCTTACCAGTACTTCCATTCTCAAAGTCCACCACAGAGAAGCCACACGAAGTGATTATTTTTGCCCAAATGTGCTCACGTAGTCAGCTGAAAACATGCCCCGCAGTGACAACACAGACTGCACTGCCCAGGGTCCTCGAGTCTCTGTGTGCATGCATGTGATTTGTGATTACAACATATTTTCCAATCCATCTTATACCAACTGTTCTTGTTGTTGTTGGTGGTGTTGAGTCAGATTTTCTGTTTGCATCCGGGGCTGTCCTGAAACTCATTAGGAAGAGCAGGCCAGTCTCAAACTCCAGGGACCCCCTGCCTCTGCCTCCTGAATGTTGGGATTAAAGGCGTGCATCACCATGCCTGGCTGTCTTCTATTTTGTATCATACTTATCTATATTTAAATTGTCTCTTTTGGTTCTTTGTGGGGTGGGTTTCATGTCTATTCCTTTTATCTCCAAAGTGTTTACTATTGAGCTTTAAATGAACACACAGGTACTAATTCCACTATGATCTGAAATGATTTCAAGCTATGAGTTGTCTGGTGTCCAGATAAGTTTTCCTAAGTACTAACTGTGTGTGGTGGTTAATTTTTACTGCTACTCCAAATGGACGGAGAAATACTTAGGAGATTTGTAAGTAAAACGTCTGGTGTACCTGTGAGGCTTTCCCAGAGAGGAGTAGGTCATAAAGGTGCTGACATAATCAGTGGTTTCATCCACTAATGGATTAAAAATTTCAAAAGATTACTGAAGTAGAGGTAGAACTGTGGAAGATGGGGGCATAGCTGGACAACGTAAGTCACTAAGGATAAAACCTTGGGATACTTTTTCTGTACTTCCTTCTTGCTACTTTGCTTTCTGTCCTCCATGTGAACATCTCCCTGAATGTTCTCACAGCCAACAAGATCTGCCTCATGAAGAGTCCAGGATCAACAGAGCCAAGGACTGGGGCTAAAATCTTTGAAACTGTGAGCCAAATAAAAATGCCTCCTTCTTTAGGTTGGTTTTCTTCTATGAAGTGTGCTGTGAAAGAAGTTAGGAAAGTAACTTATACACTGGGTTAAGACGGAGGAAACAGTGTTACCTTTATATAGTAACATCTAAAGTTACCAAGTTACCACTGGCTATTTCATTTTAAATGACAGACTTCTAAACATAAATCTGTATACGTTGCACTGCCTACGCATAAGGACACAGGTCTAAGTGAAAACCCAAGACTGAAATTGGGATGTGGAAAGTTGTAGCCCTGAAGCTTGTGTTATCTTAAACTGAAGAGCACTTTCTCTTCAACAGGCTAAAACCTACCAGAAGTGTGCTGAGGCTCAGAACATGTACTAAAGAGCAGACGGAAACACAGCATTTACCCCACAGCACAAAACACACTGTTGAGCGCCAAGGGGGTTATTGTATGTTACAATTCTTATATGCTTTACAATCATTCCTGCACCAGCTAATTGCTAATAAGAGCAAAGAGCCCCCTGCCACATGCCCACAAACACATGTTCTTTGGCTATTTTAATAAGAACTGGCCCAGGTTTATAGCAAAATAACTTGACTCAGGACTTTCTGCCAAAAATTTCATCTTGTAAGTGTACCCAGCCACAGACATGTGTGTGTGTGTGTGTGTGTGTGTGCACGCGCAATTTGAGGTATGTTTTTGCAAGAACAGGGAGGAGATGTTTTCAAGGGCAAAAGACATCTTCAAAATAAACAATTACTTTTAAAAGTCTGATCAATAGGAAATAACAAGAACTATAAAATGTCCTTTAAAGACTAATTTCCAAGTAAGGGAAAGTGACATTTCCAGCAGCATTAATAACAAGCTGGTGTCTTGGTAAATAAGCAGCAGCACCCTAAGAGGCTGCTTGCAGGCATGTCCTGCGGGAAGAGGTGATCTGCGGCCTCACCTCTAATCTCCCTGCTCTGATGGCCTGTGTCACTGTACCAGTTCTTCTCAAGGAATTCCATGTGAATTTCTACAAGCTGCTGAGGTTGGCAACTGCACAAATATTTTCTCAATTCTCTGCTTCACCTTGGGGAAGGGCTGTATCTCATATTTTCAACATTTATGGACAGCCTTGCAATTCAAAATGCTATTATGGAAGTCAGAAATCTAATACTGAACATAATCACACGAGCTCCCCAACTCTGAGGGCCCGTGAGCATCTTGTGCTATGTTGGATTTATGATAACGTAACCCTCACAACTCCTTATGAAAGGTAGCATTCCTATTTTGTGGATGAACAATGGAACATAGAGGTCAGGTTTAGTGTCTGGAATATTTACAGCTAAAGATAAACAGTAGATCCTGCGTTCAAACACTCTTCCTATTTCTGACTCCAAATCATTTAACTGTGTGGAGCTTCTTCCTGCTCTTATGATCTCTACACGGGAAGTTAACCTTCCTGGGGAAGGACAAGAGAGAGACCTCCTGGATCTAAGGTACGTGACCAATTATGCTCCTAGACGCAGTGGGTATTTAGAATCTAGTGGAAACTGCATCTCAGCCGAGGCTAGGCTGGGCTGGATGGTATGGTCGGACAGCTCAGATCTACTATGTTTAGTGAGTACCTTCTGTATGGCCACCACTTCTAACTAGGACAGAATTTCACTTAGCATGATTTTCAGTGCTGGGGATGGAACCCAGAGCCTTATACATACCAGGCAAGCACTCTATCGTTGAGATACGTGTCCAGTCCACCATGCCTCGTTTGCAGAGATTACTGTAAAGTCTTCATCCTCATATGGTTTATCTTATGGTTAGGGAGAGAGACTAGTGAGAGAGCAAATAAGTGCTCTACAGAGTACCTATTGGAGTACTTATTGGCAAGTACTCATGGTTCCAACCTAAGTACTGATTGTTGAGGCAGAGGGACATGTCTGGTCCCAGCCTAAGCTGAAGAAGACAAGGGGCCTACAAGAGGGATTCCTTAAGAAGCCATGAGAGGGCAGGCAGAGGGAGGTGAGCAGGTGAGCTGTGGGCTGGGTAACTTGGTTGGGTGAGTCTTTACTCTGTAGTAAGTTCTGTAAGAAAGCACTTATTAGCCAGAAGCCTTTGAGTGGGGCATCCCGATGCTATCTTATAGGCAGCAGCTGAAGCACGAGAAGTGTAGTGATATGCACAGGGTTGTACAGCAGTTAAGGTAGTGAGCCTGTGCTTCTGAATCTCAAGCCCTTAAGGAATCACCACTGCACCCTGCAGGGTCATTGGATGCAGTAAGCTCCTGAAAACAGAAGGAAGAACCCAGGACTAGGGCATACTTGCAGCAGTATGGCAAGGAGGGTGAGGGGGGATGTTTGCACCTTCAGATGCTGCTTCTCCCCCACTTCTCACCACCCTCACACCCAGGGCACTCCTAACAAGAAGGCAGCAGTCTTTTGGAACTAGCAGTCTATCTGCAGTGACACCAAGAGCCTTGGCTACCATGGCTACCACGGCTACCACTTCTAGTCTCCTTATGGCATTTGTCACGGCCTCTCGAGCACTCTCTTGATAGTTCCTTTTCCCCATAAATGAGGAGACTTGATAAATATAATTTCATGACTCAGGTGGCTGCTTTCCCATTGGTGCACCCCACTTTCCACCGGTGCCGCTTCTTAGTAGCCACCCCGTGAGTGGTGTGCGCTGTACAGCTAGGAGAGACTGGGTGACAAACAAATGTATACTGTGTCAGAAGCAAGGGGATATGACCATTCTGCTAATCAGAATCTATTGGGTATTAAATGTACTTTTCAATTTCTAAGAACATGCTGCATGTTAACTCATTTATTGTTGAAGTTGGATCTCAGATGTTCTCCATGGGCCCATATTGTAAAGGTTTGGTATCTAGCCCAAGGTGTAGTGAGAGTCCTGGGGCTTTCAGCAGGTGGGCCTGGTAGGATGAAGTGAGCTGAGGTATCATAAAGAGGATGGTTGGAGCCCTAGCCCTTTTCTGGCTTCCCAGCTGCCGTTAGGTCAACAGACATTCTCTATTAACTCTCTCTCACCAAATGGGCTACATGATCATGGATCCAAAACAGAACACACCTACCATGAACTGAAACCCCTTACACTGTGAGACCAAATAAACTTCTTCCTACATGTTGTCTCAGATGTTTGTCATAGTAGTGACAATGTGACGATCAGCAGAATCATCACAACAACATTAGGGGTAGAAAGTTCTTTTACTCAGTTTTCCAACAAGAAGAGCAAGGCATAGGCAGGGTATACACCATGCCCAAGGGTACATGAAGGGCAGCCAGGAGGGCAGGATTCAGTTCTATAATCTTACCAGAACCAAGTCTTAATTACTACCTTCTCCTGGTAACTAACTCTCAGGAGAAAAAGTGGGACAACTCATAGTCCAAAACCTTATCTCCTAGCTGCCCCAGAGCAAGCAGGTGTAACGTCTTTGTGAGCTTAAGCACTTACTACGGCGAGGAAACACAATGTAATAAAAGAGGTACATACGCAAAACATCAGTACTCATAAACAGCACAGAGGCAACAGGAACTTATTCCTAAGACTGAAGTGAAGTTTACCAGCCAAGTAATAAAGGGGCAGAGAACAAGTTAATAATGGCCCAGACAAAGACACAGTTTCATACCTAACCTACTATTAATTAATTTATGTATTGCCACTAGGGGGGAGGCAGTCAGTATTAAGTTTGATCAAACGTGGAGAAGCATCAGTATTGCTGTGACTGTTAGAACTGTAATTACCGAGTTCCGGTGCCTTCCTTATTCACATATGCAGAACGCTTTGCTGTTCGCCTGCCACAGCATCTTTTGACAGGCCTGACAAGCTTCTCAGAGACTAGGACACTCCTCAAAGAGAACAGAGGAGATCTGATTTGTAAATCCTGGCAGGCTTCTGATTCAAATCTGATCTCCAAAGACTATCTGCCTCCTGTCTCCTTCCAAGGGCCCCTATGTTGTATCTACACTTGCAAGGAGCACAGAAGAAACTCTGGCCAGCGAGAGTGGGATGCTGGCTGAAGAGCTGCAGGGCCCTAGGCTCAGGACAGCTTACACTGTGAGCTGTGTGACTTTGTGCAGAGGTACCCACAGTAACAGGAAACAGCACATCAAGGTACATGAACTGGCTGTCTAAATAGGTTAAGACGGAATGGAAGTGAAAGGACTATTACTGCCCAGCTTCCAGCTCTGACTGTCTCTCAGGGTTCTGTCCTAATCTTCTTAGTTTGGTTCTTGAGACAAGATCCCCACTGTCCACAGTTGTCCCTGACACTAGTTAACAGCTTGTTATTGAACACTGATTTCCTTTGCTCTTGCTCAGCTTCTGAGTCTGTGTTCACAGCATGGCCAAAATTGTCAAGAAAAAGACCCAGGAAAATCTTGGCAAAGCCTGTACTTCCTCCTTAGTATCAAAGAGTCTGGGCTGGTCATGGCAGGGCTCAAGTGTTCCCCACAAGATCTGTATAGTCTGTATAGTGGATTCCTGAGCTTGGATATCTACAAATGTATTTTACTTGACTATAGAGCCACTATGGACCAACAGTCAAATATGCCTGGTATCCTTATGAAAAGGAGATATCTAGGCACAGCCATGGCTTCAGGAGAGAACCATATGAAGATTAAATTGTGCTGCCTAAGACCAAGAGCTTCAATGGCTGGGAGAAAACCTGCAACAACACATCTTCCTGTCTCCTTCAGGGCAGCATGGCCTCTCTGTACCTTGCTGTTTCTATTTAGTCTGTAAAACTATCAGAGAACAAATGTCTGACATTTAAGCCAATTCATTTATGGATCTCTTTAATGACAGTTCTGGGGAACTGTACCCTTAGCGTCTGTTTCACAGTTGACCTGCACAGGATAATTTCTTCATTTCACCCCGTTTACTAGGATCCACTAAGGGTCAAGCCCAGACTGAAGGGTGAAGATGATGACACTGCCCCTGGAGTCTGGAGTCAAAGAAGGCCAATGCCCTCCATGGGGCTACAGTAAGGTAGGCCTGGTGTAAAGGGGAGGTAGGAAGGGAGGTGGGAAGGTTCTTTCTGGAAAGGTTTCAGGAAAGACTGTCTAGGGTGAGTCCTTAGCAGCTCCAGTTCCTATGATGGCTGAATGACAGCTGACGGCCCAGAACAGAGAGGTGTCATAATACAGTAAGAGTCCCTGGGTACAAGGGCACTGATCCCAGCATCCTTACACCAGCCTTCACTCACCACTCCTCAGTGATTCTCACTGAGAGACCTGGGGTGGGGACAAACATATGTGCCCCCAAATGTCCTAGGGGTGGGGTTAACATTCAGCCCCCACAGGTTTTGTTTCAGCTTCATAGTACTTCTCAAGCATGGCACACACAGGAAAGGATAGCATGCAACATGATTAAAGTAGAAGCAATTTGGCAACGTCTGTGTGGGAGCTGTGGAAACTATCCCTATCTGTTCTTTGTATCACACTGCAGCGATACAAAGAATACAATGGAAGGCATTGAGCAATTTTGAAATCACTGAGATGATGTTTACAAAGGAAGCTATAGGACTGGTGTTCAAATATACTTTGAATTGTTGAAAGTTCTGTGTGACTGAAAGAAATGTCCCCAGAATGAACCACTGACCACCACGAATGCCTAGTGGCACTTGTGACACTCATTCACTTGTGACACTCGTTCATGACCCACAGTTAGGAAGCCCAGTCTTATGCTATGGTGTGCTATTCCAACCTTTCATTCGGGGTAGAACAAAACCTCACTTAAAAGGTGTAGCCACAAGCTAGATCCTGTTACACTGAAGTCCCAAGCCAAATGTTAAATAGAATTGATCCTGACCCAACTCAGACACGTGACTCCTACAAAGTTTAAGTTAACAAACAACATGGACAGGGAGCCAGTACATGGGAAGGCTGATGCCAGAGGAGAAGGTTTACAGAAAGGGTTTCTCAGTGGCTCGGCTTTCTAAGCTATAGAAGGGGACTCTTAGAATTTGCCCTAAGTTGTATGGGTGCACAGAGGTGGAATGCTGGAAAATTCCTGTATGGTGTAAGTAAGAAGTCAGCAAGAATCAAACAGGCCAGTTTTCCCCAGCAAAAAGACTGCACTTAGAACAATACCAGGCTATTTCCAGAAAGACTCAACTCAACACTTATGCTATCACCTTATCCATTCTCCAAGACCAAACTAGATGGCTTTCAATAAAGCATGCCTTAAGAACAAAAAGTTGCTGCCATTAACAGAAACCAAGCAACAACAGAGACAAAAAGAAAACAAAACCACCAAACTTGGGTTTTAGCTCTTGCTTTGATTCATACAAAAGCACATTCAGCAGCTGCTATGACTTTACCCTCAGACATACATGAGCTTCTGAAGTTGGGTATTAATACATGTTATTATTTTAAGCTGTGCCTTTCAGATTTTTTTTTAAAACAACAACTTGTAGTAGTACTTTTAACTGGGGCTGGGGAGATGGTTTGGTGCTTAAGAGCACTGGCTGTTCAGTTTCCAGCGCCTGCACAGCAGTTCACAAACATCTGCACCTCCAGTCCTAGGGAATCTGATGCCCCCTGCTGGCCTCCACAGATATCAGCCACAGATGTGGCCCCCAGTCATACATGCAGGCAAAATACTTATTCAAATGGAATTCAATTTAAATTTTTAAAAAGAAATAAATATATTTAATTTACCCTCTCTGAGTCTCTTTCACACTCACTAAGGATTGAACTCGGGATTTCTTATCCTGAGTTCAATATCCTATCACTGAGTTCATACTTCATCAAAAATATTACAAATTAATAATGATCACAACTGATTCATACCCTATTACTGAGTTTATGCAGTTAGGAGAAAACTATTTTTAAAAGAATAACAGCTAAATTATAGAATTCCTGCAAAGAGGAATTTTTATTTATTTTTTTTACTACTGTGATGAAATATCTGAGAAATTAGTTTAAAGGGCAGAAAAGTTTATTTGAATCACAGTTTCAGCCCATGGTCTAGGCCCTGGTGCTTTGGGCCTGTGGTGACACAGGGCATCATGGTAGAGCACAGATGCAGAGATGCCTGTTCATCTGGGAGGAAAGGAAGCAGAGGCAAGAGGGGACTCAGGTCCTAATATTCTCTCCAGTAGGCCTACACCCTGAACATCCCACCATCTTCTAATAGCACCACAGGCTGGGAAACAAACCTTAATACCGCAGGTCTTTGGAGAGGCATACAAAGTAGAAACAATAGCAAGAATGAGGCAGTCCTTGTACTGACACAACAAGATTCTCAAGAAAGATTCAGCTGGATTGAAAAGATGGCTCAGCAGTCAAAAGTACATGCTGACCCTGCAAAGGACCCAAGTTTGGATCCCAGAACCCACGCTGGGAGGCTTACACTGCCTATGGTTCTAGCTCCAGGGGATGGCCACTCTCTCCTGGACTTCATGGGCATCTGCACACTCATGTGCACACACACACACTCTCTCTCTGCTAGGCTCTGTAGGTCTGCCTCCCTGAATCCTTTGGCATGTACAGTGTTGAAAGTCAACATGCTTAGAACTGAGGAATTAGTAGTGGAGGACTCGTAGGTTCTGTAGCAGTGAGAATACTTACAAACTGCATTGGAATCACTAGTCAGCTTTCTGAACCATGTCCCCTGAATGCTGGCAGTACAGTCCTTCCACTAGGATGACAGCCCAGGGCAATCAGCTTCAAGTTCATTGCTTACCCCTTTGCAAGGAACCAAGAAAGCTTTGCACGTATTCTCAGCATACTGCATCCAATGGAAACAAACTGCTTTGTCTAGAATGCCAAGTTCTCAGTGTGCTCTCCCCATTGTTCAGCTGTCAACTTCCCTGACCAAGAAGCAGACATTTTCAGAAAACAATGGGGGCTGCAACCTGATTCCAGAGATCCAGACTCTGCTTGCCAATCAACAGTAACACCACTCTGTCATCAAGAGGTCAGGTCACCTCATGGTTTGGGTCTCTTCAGGCTCTTTATAGAGCAGTTGGGGGAGAAAGAAGAGAGACAAGAAAGACCAACTTAATAAAAATTAAATTGAATAAGCAACAGGCTAGCATAAAAACAAATATACATATAACCACAGTTTAATTACAGTATAATCATCTATAATAAATATGCCCATTTGTATTAGAAATCAGACTAATTCTTTTAAAAAAGAGCACATGGACAGATGAATAAAGGTTTCTAATTTCTCTACTTCAGGCTTTTTAGATCACAATTGAATTTGTTGGGAAACGGCAGATGACTTCCCAGCACTGTCATTCCTATTCCAAGAAGGGAGGAGAAGACGGAAACGCTGGGGACATGCAGGGACGCATTCCGGTCGGTCTTTTCAAATTTACATTTTACTCTATTTGGGAAATGAGATCACTCCTGTCTTCTGTTTGGAAAATTATTTTCCACTTAAAGGTAAACACATGTTCCATACTGTTAAGGGGCCAGAGGTTGTGGTGGGATTTTGAAGTGACTACTTTCTGACCCCTCCTAAGCTGCTCAGTATTTCCTGCAAGTGGACAGAGCAGGGCGAGTGGAATGCCCCAGCCTGAAAGGTCCCCGAGTGCTGCAGCTGTGGTGTTTGGTCACGCCTCCCATAGACATGAGAACACACCTGAGCACATACTAAAAAGGAAGACAAAGAAAACTCAAAACTGAGGAGAAGCACTCTTCATGCCCCGTTCTCCACCTCAGTCATGAGCTGTGTAGGCTTAAACGATAGCTAATGCTCTGTGAATCCTTGTCATTTAGCACTGTGTCTTTTTAATAGATATCCAACAGATAAGACGACAGAAATCGTATGACAGCAACCATCGTTAAAGGAGTAGGAGGACCTGCTGGCAGCTCCCTGATTGTCCTTTTTAATTTAGTTTTAAGAACCTAGCAAACAAGATCAGGTGGCTATTCCAAAACAAACAAACAAACAAACAAACAAACAAAAAACCAGAATCTTTGCATTAACTCCCAAAAGTCCCCCTGTGCCTGGTAGGCAAGTCCTCTCCACCATCCCAGCAGAAGGATAACTAACTGGCTTCTTTCTACCCCTAGCATCTTGCTTTTCTGGAATTTCCTATTCCTGGCACCACACTGCTGGTAGCCTCCGTGTCTAGTTAGTTTTGGTCTGTATCACAGGGCTGAGCTTCGTGTGTGCAGCAGTGCAGGCGGGGCTTCGTGTGTGCAGCAGTGCAGGCGAAGCTCGCTGCTCTTCCCGCTCGGCTGGTTTCCTTCCGCACACAATTACCTAAGTTCCATGCTCATCCCTAACACTACGTATTGACTTTCCTTGATTCATCCTCTGTAGAAACCTCAATAACGCTTCTGGTGAGATACAAAGATAGCCTCTGCTTGTAGCATCAAGCCTGGCAAGCCAACAATGTACAGCGTTGGAAATGCTTAGATAAAGCAATGAGAGAAGTGAGCAGTGAAGAGGGCAACTTCCTGAAACACTCAACCACAGAAGACTGACTGGGTATGCGCTGGGTTCATAAAGGCCACTCCCTCACTCATCAGCAAGTTCGGTGCTCACAGTAGGACTGTGAGGTGGTACACACACTACCTGTGGCACCTGGAGATGTGGGGATTCCAGGTGTTTTAAATGAATTACTTTTAAAATAAATCTACCTTACAATGTGCCTGGAGTATTATTAAGTACTACAGGGAGTTGACTGTGTTTTGATCAACACGGTGTCCTGACCATGATTGAACTTTACTTGGTGTCTAATCGTCACAATTCTGACCAACTACTAGATCAGATGTCATCATGGGTTATCAGTTTGGCAGCCTGGTGGTGTGCTATTTTAAATAGCCCTAAACTATTGTCATTAGTTTTCTCTTATGGGTACGGGTGTTTTGCCTGCATGTATGACTGTGCACTGTGTGCATGGCGGATGCCCTGAGAGATCACAAGAGGGCGCTGGACTTTTCATACTGTGGAAATGTCCTTGTCTCTAAACTACAACTGTTCTTCTTTTGGAAATGTTCTAATTATGAAATATTTCTATCATACAGAAAAGTCCAAGAAAGAAGAATCCAAGTACCCACCATCCAGTTTCATTTTTCAAGTGTTCACGTTCGAGCACAGTGAGTTATCTTTTTCTGACCAATCTCGTTATTTATTTAGGAGAGTTCTAATTCTTTGCTATTAAACATATCAACCTCAAAATATCTTTACACATATTGTTTAACCTTATTTTTAATGCACCCAGAACACATACTTGAATTTTATTCAGTTGTGTTATTTTTTTACTGAGGAGAGTGGCTTCTTGGCAATACCTGAGTGAGGTCCAGAAAAGGTTTCATTCATTTACTCAGCACTCCACTCAAAACACATTTACTCGATTCCTACTTAACATCAGAGATTTTACTTTAATGTAACATAAGTTAAAAACTCTAAGGCAAGGTCTTTGTCCTGAGGCTTTCCAGCTAGGTGGGAGCCAGGTCTACTGCTCACAAAGCAAGCAGGTAGCAACAAGGAACAGGAGTGTCTCCGTGGTCCCAGCTGATCTTCACAGTCCTGAGCGCAGCTGCTGTCCCATCCACAGGAGGAGTCGTTCTTGGGTTTTGCGTAAGAATGGACAGGAAGACTCTACCGATGGACAAGGCTGGCCTCACACTATCTGCCCACTAAACCACATTGCTCTGATTTGCATGAAGAGACGGCACCCAAAGTTTTTAAATTCTGAATCCAGTGGTATATGGGACAGAAATGGTAACCTCGTTCCCAGCATCAAGCATGGCTTCTGTCCTTCTGGGTGAAAACTCACAGGTGTCAAGCACCCTTTCTGGAGTGTCAGGAAGCTGTCATATGTAAGATGAACTATACAGCTTATCAGTAACTTCTCACATCTGACCAACTGAACAGCTATATCCTGTTCCTTGCTCTGCTAAAGATTCATTCTTCTTAAGGCCTTTTAGGCTAGAAAATGTGCCAACAAAATATGATGTCAGCCCACAGAGCAAATGGGCTCATGGTTCATCAATAATTATTTTTCTTTTTCTGAAGACCAAAACATAGACATATAAGCAAAATAGACAAGCAGAAAGATTTGGATCAAATGGCCAGGTCCTTACCCATTCACTCATCATTTCTTGGATATGGGCCCTTCTCTTCAGGGACCATGACAAATCCCCCAACATGTCCCTTAGTGTGACAAACAGGGGGAAGCATGTAGTCAGTCAGCCGATGAGAAAGCAGCAGCTGGAGGCTTCAGGTCATGAGTGCCAATAAGGTCACACACAAGCACAAACCCCATCTGAATCATCCATTGTGGTTGGGTCACTTCACATTAAACAAGAGTGCTGGCCAAATGGATGGATCTGCTGAAATGCCGGATGCAGCAACAACGTGCTAGATAGTACAGGACAGCTCGCTGGGTCTCTACAGGTCACTCCTTTTCTTCTCCTTGTCCATTTTTTTATTCTTACTCTGTTGTCTTTCCCACATTGATTGGAAACATGTATCAGTGTTGGCTGTTGAGGTGCCCTCTAGAGATGATCTGACCTAAAGCAAACAGCACCACATGACCTGAAAGTAAAGACAGCTTGCACTAGAAGGCTTTACCTCTCTGGGTACTGCTGCTGGGAGCACCTAGGTTCTCTGGGGAAACTTTCTAAGTTACTTTAGAGAGGCCGACAGAGAAAGAAGTAAGTGTCTTTCAGAAAGAGAACAGCCTTGGCTCTAGTAACAGACAGGTACAGAAAGCTCAAGGAAATGGGGTTCGAGTCCTGCCAGAGAATCAGAGGGGGGGAACAGCAGGACAGAGTGAGACACGGCCAACAAGCTGGGGACAGGTGGTAACTGCCAGTATTTTGGCATGGATGCCAATCCAAAGGGCCTTCTTAAATTTTTAGTATTCACAAAAAAACAGGACATAAAGGCAGAGTGGGAGGGCACAGACAAAAGCAACATTACAAGGAAGAGTTTGGAAGCAAAACACCTGCTATCACCTTCTTCATAATCACCATCATAAAAGAAACAGTGACTTAATACACACTCTCAATTCAGGAAAAGGGATAGGATGACACATACAGCTTTAAAGACTGTCACTCCAATGTGTCTAACCTTTATTCTCATTTCTCTGCAGCCCAGGGGAATGCTGTCACAGTGTTGCTTCAGGCTAGTTCCTCCAGGGCACAGGAGGGTCTTCTCCACCTCTCCTAAGATGACAAGCAACTTACCGCACTCCACAGTGAGGACAGACAGAAAGAGCTGGGTTCAGTCTACAGAGGTCTGTGTGGTGGATACAGAGCCAACATTCTCTTGGTTCCACATGTCACCGGGCACCCATGACGCCTTGACACCCAAAGCTCTTATCCAGGTATCCAAAATTCTACCAGTCAGATAGGTGTCTTCAGGCTATGTATGAAATACTTGCAAATTATTTCAAAATATCCAAAATAGTATGTGGACTTGCTATAAGGGAGCCATGGGATTCCACGAATGAAGAATTTGTACTAAAAGACAACAGGTTGTGCAAGAGTCATGCGCACACAAAAGATAAGACAGATTTCCCACAGCGGCCTTAGGAACACTCTAAAGACAGTCTGAAAGGCCGTGTACTCACACAGCAAGAGGTCTTGGGATTAGGACTGTGCTTTATGTTCTGTGTATCTTAATTTTCTACAATACATTTTCATATTTTAATGACTCGTCTTCATTTTCTACAATACTTTCAAAACCAGAACACGAAATATTTTTGATTTTCAAAACTAACACTGTTTAAAAACAAACAAACAAACAAACAAACAAACATCCAAAACCTTAATTTTGAAATTGTGACAATTACCAGAGTTCCTCCATCAGCCTGGCCTGCAGATGTGGAGACTGATATAGAGGAGCCAGCAGTATGGGCAGGACTCTCCCTGGGTAGGGGAGCAGCCAGGAGTGAGGCCAGCGGCTGCATCCCTCATGGTCTCTGCTTCTGTTCCAGGTTTCTAACCTGAGTTCCTGCATTAGCTTCACTGGATGGTAGGTTGAATAAAAACAAAAACAAACAAACAAAACCTTTCCTCCCCGTTGGCTTTTGGGCAGTGATTTTTACTACAGCAACATAGAAGCAAACAAAAACACTTGTTACAGAGTCTAGAATAACTCAGGTCCAACACTGAGTTTATGAAGAACCAAAAACCTAGATTTCAAACCATACAAGCATCCCCTGCCTTCCACTGAATCTTTCACCCTGACCTGAACAGTTACCATTAGAATCCAGAAGAGGTTGCACTGAAACGGCATGGTCAAAAGCAAAGAACCCTAGAAAACACTAAGTATTCTTGGTTCTCAGTCCTGCTATAACAGTGTAAAATTAGTACATCAATGAAAGACCCTAATGTAGGTCTCCAAGGATTTTAGGGCTGTTATCCACCCATTAGGAAAATAACTGGCTGTGTAAGGAGAAATCTGTAAGTACAGAGATGCTTTGCTGCAGTCCCACAAATGGCCTCCAATACCAAAGCACTCCAACAAGAGAACGGGGCAGACTAGCTGGTTTCCTTAGTCAGTGAAACAGTCAAACACGGCAGAGAGCCATTGTCAGGGTCTCTACAGAAGTGTCCAGTATAGAGAAAGGTAGCTGACCATTACCAATGTTCTAGTATTTAAGGTCTCAGCACTATAGCCCTTAGGATTCTCTTGGCAGACTTAACCTCATTCCCAGTAGTCAAACAACCTAGAGTGAATTCATGTCTCAAACATTCATTCAACAGTTAATCAATCCAAACATCATTTTTTAATCTCTCTGAAAACTAAGCCCGTTCAGATTTCCCACCCAAATGCCTCCTCTAAGAATCTGCTTAAATCTGACTAAACGTCACTTAATAATTTTATTTTGCCAATTGTTCAGCCATTATTTATGATTATCCATTTCAACCTACTACTTATTAAAGATAACTTCTCAGCTTCAATTTTTACATCAGTGACTATAGATCTATCCAATTTCTTACTAAAACTTACATAATTAAAAATATGTGATTCCTATGGTACCATATAATAATGATGTTTTCTCTCTCAAACAAGGATATTCAAACCATACTAGGGAGAGCAAGAGAAAAACTATTTGCGAAAAGAAAAGCTTACAAGCAAATATGGACACACACACACACACACACACAGACACAGAGAGACAGACAGAGAGAGAGAGAGAGAGAGAGAGAGAGAGAGAGAGAGAAAGAGAGAAAGAGAGAGAGAGATTGATTCTATCTGCCCTTGTTCACCACAACTATAAACAAAATTGGCTGTGGTTTACTAAACTTGGTTGCAAGTGTGTCTTCCACCCAGCGCTCTGCAACGCCATCCATCACTAATAACATGATGTGGGGGAAGCAAAGGAGACTGGAGGGAGTTACTGCCTGTGTCTGGAGTGCACGAGAAAAGAGGAGCTTTCACTTCTTGTCCCAAATATTTTAGCACCTTCTCATTTTACTCCATTTAGTTTGGGTGGAATAGAAGGAGAACTCATTTTGAGAGAAGATTAAAACCTGATCCAACAATAAAATGTTCAGTTACTGGACACATCAGTCAAACTGAAGGGTTCACTTGGGTGTGCGGCTCATTCTTCAGGCCTCGGGAAGCCCCGAGTCGCTTTTCTGAAGGAGGGCCAAGTTCGCTCGTTACTGACTCATGCTGCCATAGGGTCGCAAGGTCCTCAGTCTTTCCCTAAAAAGCATATTTTAGTTTTTGAAGCTAGGAGATTCAGAAAGGAAGTGATATGACCACCCTTAATACTCTGGCCCATAAAATCATGCTTCCTTTTTCTGGCAAAGATCAGAAGTGCTGTGCATAGAGAGGCAGGCCTGGAAGCAGTGTAGAGCCTCTAACTAAATTCCAAATTACACATTATGAAACATCCATCAGACTTAAGCTGTAATAGCCTGGAATGTGTGTGTGTGCATGTTTATGCTCACATGCATGTGTACAAATGTAGAAAATAAAAATGGCAATCTGGGCTTAGACTTGAACACTGTCTCTTCCTGGGTAGAAAACCTATACAAATCCATCTCACAAATGCCTCTGACTTATAAACTGGCATTAAGGTTACCCGCCTCACATGGTAGCTGTGAGGTGATGTTGGCAAATACAGGTCATGGCCAGAGTACAGCACACAGCATATAAAGACATGCTCTCTATGGATGAAGTATCAGCTCCACCTAAACTGTGGCTACCTGGTGTTTAATACCTGCCAGGAGCCATGTAATAAGACACTTGGACGCTCACTCACCTAAGGACTTGGCTAAGCCATCAGCACGTAATCAAGCCACTCACTTGTGAAAGGTTCTCCTGTCTCTGCTTGTTTTGGACCAGTAGCAAGTGTCTGCTTTCCTCAGGAGTCTAAGTCACTGGGTCAAGGCTGCCGAGATCCCTTTTCACAGAGAAATTAGTCGAGGACTGAGAATGCTCTGTGTGGTGGCGGTGGTGGTGGTTGCCTGGCCAGTTTCATGGACAGTCCCTTCATGGCTTTGGCAGATTTCGGCACTGTCTATTAAAATAAGTCTGGAACCAAAATATGGCTTGCCTATTTTGACTTGTGTACATTTTCTGAATACAAGAGACTATTGAGAGGGGCTAGGGTGAGTGGAGCAAATGTTTGTTGATTTCCCTGAAAGCACAAGCTGTTTCTCAGTGATGAGAAGGGCATACTCACTCACCACGGTTATGAATTAATACTCCATCTACAACACTGGTTCCCAAGTGTGCATCAGAATTGCCATCAGGTGCTGGGCCTCGGCCTAGTGGTTTCTCAGTTTGGAAACCTGGGGCAAGAGAAAATGGAGCTAAGTACCTGCAACTCAAATCCAGCTCCAGAAGCTGCTGCTGGTGGTCAGGGTGTCACTGCTATTTGTGAAAGAACCTTACTAAGCTAAATTCATATCAGAGACTCCAGCACACCCCCAAGCAAGGAGGGGACACCATGCGCATTCAACATTTGTTAAATGGATGAATTCATGAATAAATAAACAGATAAATAATATACCTTCATCAATGCTGGATATTCCGTGTTTTTAATATCATACTTTACAACATATAGAAAGCAAGATGGCTTACAATTTCCTTTAATTGGAAACTGATTATATTTTAGATGGATCTTGAAGTGGAAAGAGACTACAGTATGAACATTCACATGTACACTCACATAGTCCTACGATGGGCTGCTCTAGGAACCTCACTATCACTGCCTTACTTTTATTCATAAAACCTGTACTTTAGGCTGGGCAAGTGGCTGTCCAGCTGAAGACTCTCTCTCCATGACCTGCAGCTATGTGTGCTCACCAACAAATGCTCTTTTTCCTAGGCTGAAAAGAAGAAAGGGAGAGAACCACTTTTAGTGAAGGTCATCCAGGGAGAGAAGACGATCTCCTCACCCCAGCAGAGGTAGGCAAACTTCTGTAAAACGCCACACTGCAAACATTTTGACTTGGCAGGCTCTACTGCCTTGACTACTTAAGTCTCCCACTCCAGTGCAGAAGCAAGTACAGACGGTTAGAAAACAAGCATGTGACTGCGAGGTGACTGAACTTGACTTACAGACACGAGACAAGACTAACTTTCACAGCTGTAAGACTTTTTCTAACGATTTAAAAATAATACAATAACCATTTTTAGTATGCAGACCATACTAAGACAGAAAACAAGCCAAGTTTAGCCCAGGGTCCACCATCTGCCAATCCTTATTCTTGCTAATGATGAAGCAGCAAATAGAAGAACTGGTCCTGAGAGCCGCAGAGAAGAGGTTCCACCAACAGCCACTTGTTTCCACTGGTAGCAGGGAGAAGCTCCTCTCTTTTGTAGGGGATTGTATTCTGGAGTCCATGTCTATGAAGCACAGCATGGAATTGTATCCATGTACCAAACACACAAAGTTATACTCTGATATGGGAAGACCTGACTCTTTACATCTTCTTGCCCTTGCTGTGGAAGCCAGGGACTCAAGAGTGCTAACTAGAGATCTGGGGATTGTAAGGTCAAGAGAGAGAACAGCAGATATCTCAGGCTACAGACATATCTTGGCCACCGAGAAAGATCAGCAGGCTAGATCCAGAGTCTTTACCTGAACCCTGCATAGCCAGTGCAATTCCACATCCTCACAGGCTCTAAAGTGCATCCTAGGTGAGACGTGAGTAAAGATAACACTCACTTTCCAACCGAGAAAGAGTGCAACCAACATGAAGAACAACACTTCCCAGGGTCTCTATGATGGCTTTCTAGACGCTCTGTTAGAGCCAATGTTAAGCCCGAGGGTCTCCTTGGCTAGCTCTTGCTCTGTAGATACAGTCTTCCCCCAACTGCAGTTAAGTCTAATGCCAGATGCATACTGTGCTTGATGACACTGACTTCTAGAAAGAGAACTGGAAAAATCTACTGCTTCCCAGTTTAACCTACAGCTTTCAACACTGCCCCATGTCGGAGTGCCCCTAAATTCCATCCACACTCTGCTTCCACCCATTGTCCTAAGTCCAGAGAAACTAATGGCAGTTCACATGGCTATCAGTCCAAATATTAAGGAACTCACATTCTAGTCGGAAAACATATTTGAAAGCAGCAAGTCAATGAGAAAATACAGAACAGAGAAAAACTCAGTAGAAGCAAATCTCACCAACAGACTTAAGCTGGCAATGTGCTGCAGGCTGGGTAGGAGGGCAGGTCCCCAGTTCCGCAGAGGTCATGGGAGAAAGGCTCTGCGGATCAGAGGGTGAGCTGTGCCATTTATGAGGAAACACACAGGAGTTATCAGGGAAGACTGGCAGTTTGCTGGGGAAACTCTGGACTATCTTCACAGCTTTTCTCTAAATCTAAAACTGCTTTGACGATCAAGAATTACTTTGAAAAAATCCAGAGAAGAGAAATGCACACAGAAGGAGCAAGAACAAAGTCATGGACTTGGTTGGCAGTACAGAGGGTGGAGATAAATGGGGAGGACGGGTGAGGTGAGGTGCTGGGCCGCCCACTGTGGGAGGACAGCATCTGGGTCAGCTTGCTTTGGAGTGGATACCATGCTAAGTGAGTGCTTGGGATGATCAGTCTTTCCGAAGGCTCCTGCTGCTGCTATGGGGGACAAGCCTGGGCACTGGAGAAACTGAGAGGCAAGGAGACGGGGTAGCACTGGATGACGGTGGCTTCAGAGTCCCAGTGACCTTATAAATGGCAGTATGAATGAGTAAAGGGCTGGGGAGATGACTCAGTGAGCCAAACGCCTGCAGTGCACGTAGGAGGACCTCCGTTAGCATCCATCCGTTAGCATCCCCAGAAGCCATGTAAAACCCAGACACGGTAGCAGGCACCTGTAATCCCAGCACTCCAGTGATGGGAGGCAAAAACAGGAGAATCCCTGGAAGCTTAACCAGTTGGCCTGGCATATACAGCAGGAAACAAAAGACCCTATATAAAGGTGGAAGGCAAGGGCCAATAGTTGAGGCTATCCTCTGACCTATACACACATATACACACACACACACACACACACACACACTCAGAGAGAGAGGGGGGACGGAGAGAAAGACAGAGACAGACAGACAGAGAGGGAGGAAAGGAGGGAAAAAGGGAAGAAGGGAGGGAGGGAAGGAGGAAGAGGGAAAGGGAGAGAATTTTTTTTCAGAATAAAAGAGAATCAGATGAGCCTAGTGAATTTCATTCTCCTAAGCATCCATAAGGCCCAGCATGTTGAAAAAAAAAACTCTACAACTTTTTAAGGCACCACCTAAGGCCTAAACAACCTTTAAAACCAAAGCCTTGATATTCCTTATAAATAAAAATAAAATTGGGAAATAATGTGCATTGAATTTAAAGGCTCTGTTAAGTTAGATTTTGATAACTAAAAACAGCTACTTTTATGAATTAAATTTGCTCAAAATAGCAAGAAGCACAAGGAGACATAATGATGGTTGCTGGTGCCTCCCAAGTAGTAAAAAGTGGCTGCAGGGGAGGAGGGTAGCAATGACGACTACTCTGTAGATACATATTTGTACATAACCAGATCTATAGCACATCCATGGTATTAAAACTTCTTGGGGAGAGATATGAACAGGGAAAACATTTTAGTTTTTTAAGTATGTGGGGTACACAAGTGATGATTTGCATAGATAGTTCTTGTACAATCTAACACAAAGCCCCAGGTCCCTTTTCATCCAGGCAAACTTCCTTTCATATCACTGCTTAACATGTTATGTTCCCTGGCTGTCTGCCTCTGCTCTCTTTATTTTACTCCTGTTAAACACATAGGCCCCAGGAGATCTTTGTTTGTGGCTATAGTCCCACTCTTTCCAGGAAGGCCTAGGACTTGGTTGGTGAGACTGGGTATGAAAAGAGGCTGCTGGGTTAGATGTTCTCAAAGGCTCCTCCACTGCAAAGTTCTGAGACTCCTCTATAGCACCAGCTAGTTAGAAAGCACGATTTGAAAGCCATCCCAGGAGGCCATTCCGTGCATACCAAAAGCATTTCATCAGGAGGGGTTCCTTGCTTTCAGGCCCTATCCTGAGGGCCAGCTGTGCTTTAGGAAGACTTCTATGTGTTTAGCAAAGCTGGTGTGCCTAAGCCTCATAATGGCATCAGGTGACAGTGACAAGATTGCAGGCTTTCTTAACATCACCAGCTAGACAGGAGCCAATCCATATTCTGCTTCCAGCTCTCAAGAGGTAGGATATGAGTTACTTAGGAGTCAGTCATTAGGTTGGTGAAAAGCTCATTTAATAGTTCTGTACAGCAACTATAGGAGCACAGCACATGGATCTATAGGAGCACAGCACGTGGATCTATAGGAGCACGGCACGTGGATCTACAGGAACACGGCACGTGGATCTATAGGAGCACGGCACGTGGATCTATAGGAGCACGGCACGTGGATCTATAGGAGCACGGCACGTGGATCTACAGGAGCACGGCACGTGGATCTATAGGAGCACGGCACGTGGATCTATAGGAGCACAGCACGTGGATCTACAGGAGCACGGCACGTGGATCTATAGGAGCACAGCACGTGGATCTATAGGAGCACAGCACGTGGATCTATAGGAGCACAGCACGTGGATCTATAGGAGCATAGCACGTGGATCTATAGGAGCATAGCACGTGGATCTACAGGAGCTCGGCGCGTGGATCTACAGGAGCACGGCGCGTGGATCTATAGGAGCACGGCACGTGGATCTATAGGAGCACGGCGCGTGGATCTATAGGAGCACGGCACGTGGATCTATAGGAGCACAGCACGTGGATCTATAGGAGCACAGCACGTGGATCTATAGGAGCACAGCACGTGGATCTACAGGAGCACGGCACGTGGATCTATAGGAGCACAG
>NW_021621002.1:4259453-4280767 GCF_004785775.1 Grammomys surdaster | reverse complement strand
CGTGGATCTACAGGAGCACGGCACGTGGATCTATAGGAGCACAGCACATGGATCTACAGGAGCACGGCACGTGGATCTATAGGAGCACGGCACGTGGATCTATAGGAGCACAGCACGTGGATCTATAGGAGCACGGCACGTGGATCTATAGGAGCACGGCACGTGGATCTATAGGAGACAGCACGTGGATCTGCAGGAGCACGGCACGTGGATCTGGGAGAAAGTAGAGCCTAGAGCAGGGAACAGTTCTGGATCTCAAAGTTTAGGTTTGAGCTCTGGTTGTCTTCTACTGATGGAAAATGGACAAGTGACTTAAGCACACTACTGTTCCAACCCTTTACATGCAAATGAAGACCAGCCCATGCACCCCTGGGTGAACTGACTCAGCACACAGAGCAATGCTGCCACAGGCAGTTAACAAATGACCAGTACTATCACAACCAGCCATGTGCCTTTTACTTATTGTTTTGTACTTGAAAAATCCTCTAATCTAAGAAAAATTGATCCTAAAGCTTCATGAGAAGTAAAATTGCTAAAACTCTATAGAGCCTCAAGAACACTTCTGTGTTTTAAAAAAGCCAAAACATAAGTAGCCTTAAGTACAAACTTTATCTCCAAAGAAATGGAGGCTCCAGGATGGAGAACTCTAGGGTAACCTGCTGTCCCTCTCATGCACTGTTGGCAAACAGCTTCTTTTATCTAGAAATACAAACTATGTCTGTTAATGGACTGCCCTGCAGTCACCAGCATGACAAGTCACAAGTGACAGTGATATCCAGAAACTATGAGAAAGCATTGCACCTAAATGGATCTGTTCACAGTATCAATCAAGAAGTCCTTGAGTGGCATCCCCTGATACAGGATTTCACATCCTTTCTCTGAGTCTTCCCAAAGAACTTGCCTATCTTCCTGACAGCATTTGCTGCTGTTGTCTGGTTCCAAAGCTCACTTGCTCTGTCTCTCTGTCTCTCTCTGTCTCTCTCTGTCTCTCTGTCTCTCTCTGTCTCTGTCTCTGTCTCTCTCTCTCTCTCTCAATCTGTGTGTGTGTGTACATGTATGTGTATGTATTTTTGTTTACCATTTATCAGCTGGAGAACATTTAGGAAGAAAAATGAAATCATAGAATTTGCAGGTCAGTGGATGGAACTAGAGGACATTATACTGAGTGAGACAAGCAGAACTAGAAAGACGCACACAGAATATTCCTGTTTATGGATCCTAGCCACAAGTCTTTAGATGTGTGTCACCTGGAAAGTAAATACAGGAACTAGAAAAGAAAAAGGACACAGGATAAGGGGAAGCTGGGGTGGGGGGAGGATCGGAAAAACAGGGACTTTATCTGGGGAAGGCGGGGGTGGGGGAGAGAGAGACATTAAGGACAGGGGTAGGAGGCAGAGAGACAAAGAATACTAAGAATGACTCCAAAAGCTATAAACATTTTATGTTTATTTAAAATACATATAAAAATACATGCATGGATATAAATATACAAATAACTGAAGTTGTGCCAGTTGAGGTGATAATACTCCCCCAAGAGCCATAGAATGTCTAATAAACCCCAATGCTCGTCACGGGAAATCGCCCTTCCAGTTGCTGGCAGAGGAATGCAAGTTTCTCACACAATATGGGCTATTGTCATCACTCTTGGTTGCCTCCCTGAACTTGAAGGGAAGACCTTACTGCTGAAGACAATCCATAGTTCAGACGCAGGAACCAGAAGTTACCAAGCTGGAGTCGACCTAAATACCTCCTCCCTGAGGACTGGCTCTCAAAGTATTGGAAGGTATTATAGAAGGGACCAAGAAGAAGAGCAGTTGGTAGTCCTATCCAACTGCTCCTGTGAATCACAACGAAGACTGGGCCAGCAGGATAACTGCAATGGTGTAATAGTGGCACTGCTAGCTTGGGGTTAACCAACAGCTGACCAACTAGATTTCATGCCCATTCAACAGATGGGAGTTTAGGCCTGGCACTGTAAAGCTAGCCAGCTGTAACTGGAGAGGTCACAGAACGGAGAGAGACTAAAGCTGCCATTTTCCAAAACCAATGTAATGTCTAAATGCACTAAAGATTTAGCCTTATATCCATAAGTAAGTATGGCTAGAAGCATAGCCTATATACGTAAGTGTACCTTATGTACATATCTACATAAGTGTAGCTCCCACTCCTAATCAAAGAAGTTTCTTTTATCAACAGATGGAGACTGGAACAGTGAGCCATAACTAGTTAAAATGCAGAGAATAAGTGACCAAGAGGTAAACAACCCAAACTCATACTTCCATACTTCGCCAATGCTGCACCTACACCTAGGACTCAGGGAAACTGATGGAAGAAGGGTAGAAAGATTTTAAACCAGGAGGTCTGCTGGGAAACTGTGTCTTCTATATATGACAGGGAAGCTGCATCCATGAACTCTCAACAACATGGTTGCCTGAACAAGATCAGCATAGTGACAATACCAGTTCACATGTCAGTGTGGACAGGAAGAGTTCCACATGGTTCCATCCTTACAGCTACAAGGGGTTAATGTCTCCTGAGAGAGGGAGAATCAGTCTCCTCTGGGGACAAGCTCCTGAATAGGTTGTCCAATCCCAAGTGGTCAGCCTTGGACACATGTAAATATGAGCAAAGCTAAATGAACTCACTAGGGTGTGTGTGTGTGCGCGTGTGTGTGTGTATGGATACATATGTGTGTGTACACATATGATAATAATAACTGAAGAAAAGATCATGAATTTGGAGACACAGGACTGAGGGTAAAGGGAGGTTCAGAGTAATAGAGATACAGTCTTCACATATGTAGTCCTCAAAGAAGTGATTTAACACATAAGATGCAGTTTATGTCTATTGTCTCCTCCTTCTCATCTGCCCTAAGGTGACACAGGGGACACTCTGGAGTTAGGCAGACCTGGTTCTTTAGCTTGAGATAGTCAAGTTCAGTATCTTGACCTATAAAATGCAGGTAGTTACAGGATGTCTCAGGAAGACTTCTTCAAGTATCAAGTAAGGCACTATGCTGCACTGAGGTGTGCTGTGCTGTGGTGTGCTGTGGTGTGCTGTGCTGTGGTATGCTGTGCTGTGGTGCGCTGTGCTGTGCTGAGCTGTGCAACAGTCACTGGCACATGTAGTTCAATAAAGCATTCCAGCTATTAACTGTTACTATACTACTCATGCATTCCCACACTCCTTTAAACTATAGGCTATCGCTGTTCAAAAAAATGTAAAGCTTTCTAAAGTAAACTTGTCTGATAGTACAAAGAAAGAACTCGTTAGCAGTCTACCAGAATGTCTACCTCCTTTCCCACAAGCAATAGAACACAGGACCCAGAGCACTTACAGCTCGTGGAGCCCTGTGATTAAGTCCTCACTAGTGGACTAGTGCAGACCTGGACCATACACATCATAAACGTACTCTCCACTCTTCCTTCACTCCCCAGGTGAGCAGGAAGGTTCATGTTCAGGAAAGACCACAGGAAATCTCCTCTTTATCTTAGAGGGGAGACATCAGTCTGGGGAAGCAGAGAAAGAAGATGGATAGAAGTAAAGGTCTGAATGACCACAAGGAACCCAGCAGCTTTCCCTGGACCCCTATATGAAAGAAACATAAACTTCCTGAACCCTTAATCCATACAAAGTTGGGCCTATGTGCTATAGTTAGCTGAAAAGATAAACCTTTTATGCCAAATGGATCGTTTTCTGCAAACTGTGACTTAGCTGAAAATTTACAATGTGTTTAAACATGCTAAATGATAAGAAAACTCACACTCACAAGAAGACAGCCTGACAATAGCAGCTCAAAAGCGGAAAATATTCTTTAAGTATCCCTGTCACATTTTCCCTATGTCTTTCCTTCCTTCTCTTCTCTCCACCCCTCCATGCTCCCTCTTCTTTCTCCTTTCCTTTCTTGACAGGATCTCTCTCAGACTGGTCTTGAACTTGCTATGTAACTACAGCTAGCCTTCAGTTCTTGACTCTCTTGCCTGTACCTCCCAAGTGCTAGGACTGTAGTGTGAGCCATCGTGCTCAACTTTTGTTTGCATGTTTTTCAATGCTTCCAATACAACAGCAAAGTCAGAGATGTATAAAGTGGTCTAATCAGATGGAAAACAGAAAAAATAACTCAAAGCCTTTGTATGGCTTCTAAGTATTTATTTCAAGCAAAATGTGAACGTGGAAAAAGAGACTAGATCACTTTTCAGAAGTCATCTCATCTGAGTCTTGGGGCTGGACCCATCTTGGTAGATAATGTAAAGTGTAAGTCAGTGCAGTTGATACCTTTTTAAATTCCTATGTTATACACTTAGTACCACGGCAGAGAGGGAACACAATGATCAGATATGGAGCCATGTCTCAGAAGGCCCATCTTCTAGTCAGAAGAAACAATGATTACTGTAATAATAAAAATTGTAATGGTTACGTGTTGTCAACTCTAACCAATAACAGTGAAGTGTCATCAGCTAACACTCACTGAATTTAACACAGACACTGGCGTGTGACCCTCTATATGGTAGTTATCACAGTCCTCCTTCTGCACGTGTGAAAATGATGCACTATCTACCTATCCAGGGTCATGCTAACACCACTAGGCACCTGACACCAACGGCAGGTCCCTCAGCACGCGGAGGTGCAAAGTAAAGAGGAGATGGAGAAGAGGCTCCCAATTTGCAGGGCAACCTCATCCCCTGGTACTGGCATAGCCTGGGGAAAGCAAAGAAACAGCACATCCAGCCAAGCAGTGTGTGATCTTCACTGAGCTCTCAGTGGTGGGTGGGTACTACAGGAAGTATTCACATCTCAGCCCTCCAAGCCGCTCAAGAATTAGGAATAAAACACACAGAACAACCCAACTGAAAACCTTTGGATCTTTAAGAGCCTAGGATGGAAAAGGGGCCATCTCTGACTAGAGAGGTAGTCTCCCTTATTTTTCATGACCAACTGAAAGCAATGCAAATGCTTTCTCCTCCATAAGTTTCAACTCCCATATCTAAAATGTTTATTCATAACTCCTGGGGTTTTACAGAGTATGATTCTGAAGGTTCCTGGGAAACTGAAGGGACAGCTACCTCTATTTTAGGAGAAAGCTTGTCTCTGCACTAACATCAACATGTCTTTTGTCTCCTCTATTTCTGATGAAGGAGATCAGGAACCAACTCCTACTCTTCTTCCTTCACGCAGAAATACATTTCTTTGGCCTATCAACTCTGCAACTGCTCCCATGACTTGACTTGGCTAACAGAATGTTACAGGCATGACAAGAGGCAAGCCTTTAAACATCCATTGTCTGCCTTGGTTCTTGAGTTCTGGCATCCACAACAAGCAAAGGCAACTGTTAGTAGCAGCTGCCACTTTATACAGATACCAGAACGCACACACCTGAGCAGACTTAAGCAGCAAGTCTCAACCTGTGGGTCATGACCTCAATCTCCAAAAACTATATATTACAATTCATAACAGTAGCAAAAGCACAGTTGTGGGATAGCAATGAAACAATGTTATGACTGGGCTCACTACAACATGCAGAACTGTATTCCAGGGTCGCAGCATTAGGAAGGTTGAGAACCACGGCTCTACATGACCAACCTAAAGCTGAGCATCTTCCTTGATCAGCCAGACCTCGGTCCCTGCAGACCTCGTACATCTGTGCTGAGGGTTGGAAGCTCTGCTCCCTCTGGGAACGGCATTCCTCCCAAAGGCCTCACATCAAGGAACTGATCATTTGCTTATACACTGTTCAGATGGGTTGGAGCCTTTGAGAGAGGCCTAGGAGAAGTAAGGGGGAGAGGGGTCACTGTACCATACCCTTGAAGGTGATGAAACAGGTCTCCTCTACCCTGTCCTCTCACTATGAAGTTCCATGTCACCATAGGTCCAGTGCAATAAGGCCAAGCCTCAGAAACTGTAAGTCAAAATACGGACCTTTCCTTTTGTAAGTTGATTTAGTTCACAAATTTGCCACAGGGACAGAAATAACTACCATGGCCACTGAGCCTTAGATAATGTGTGATTAGCAAAACTGCAATGTGTCACAGAATATTCCATATTAACTCAAAGACCAGATTGCAGGTACAGATACATAACACCTGATATTATAATTTTTAATTTTTATCTTGAATTTCACTTATGTGTGTGTATCCTATCACCCAAACAACTACTTCTCAGTTATGTGAACAAAGATGCCAACAAGTAAAAACAGAGAAGAATAATACATTCTTGGTGAAGTGGTGGCCTATCTTGGCAGAAAAATATGTATGCTATATCTCTGAAGATGCAAATTTGGAGACAGAGAAATAGTCACTTTTTTTTTGTGACAAAGTTACATTAAATACCCCCTTTCAATTGGGAAAAAGCCAAGCTCTGAGGAAACAGTATCTTCAGGCACAGGGTCTACCACAGCCCTGAGGTAATCAACCAGTGTGTAGGTCAAGCCTACTTTATTTTCTGTTTCTCACCCCTCACTTGTAATGAGCCAGTAAATCTATTCAAGGTTTCACAAAACCACTGAAGAAAATGTTGAAGGAATCTATAGGTCCTCAGAGTTTAGAGGCAAACATCATTTTAAATATGAACATGTATAAAATCTTTTGCACCCTTGCTTTTAAAGTCAAATGCCAAATGAACGTCGTCAGCCAAATGAAGTAGTCAACATTTTTATTTAAAGATTTTTTTAAAAAAATAGGATCCGAGAGAAGGGGGGGAGGGAGAGAGAGAGAGAATAAACAAGCTACATTTAAGGAGATTGGAGTGTCAAGTATGTTTTTCTCAGATCCCTCCATGGCTTTCAATTCGGCAATAGTCTCTGAACTCCCTAGTGTTATATTGAAACCCACAGGCTAAGTGTAATGGAGGCACAGCAAGATCCACATCCTCAGTTGGGGGTAGACTAACTTTCAGTCCATGTGGTGACATCATCTGACTCACAGGTCCACATGGGCAGGCCACCCTACTCTGTCCTGTCTGTCTCCACCTCCATAACCAAATGGCTTCTTCACCCCACTACCCTGTAGGTGTTCCAGGTCTACTCACACCAACTATTCTGTGGAGAACCCTCAGGGATGGCTTCCTCCAAACACAGCATCCTAGACCCCTCACTTCACACAGGCCTCCTAGGCTCTGCTGCCTCATTCCTTCATGTTCCCCACCTTTTGGCTGTTCAACATTACCACTGCTTCACTATACTGTTTAACCACTGTCTCCACGAGCCCAAGGACTTTCGTGTGCATTTCACTACTCTAGCCTCAAATCCTAGTCAATGCCTGCACAGCTGGCACTCCGAAAATATTTACTAATAAAGATTTGGGAGTTTAGACACTGCAACATGGAAAATGGAAAATGAAATAATTTAATACTTATTAAGTCAACCTGGTTTTTGATCTTTCAAAATATAAATGTGACAGTGAAGGAATAAGGGGGAAATGTTGGAAATCCTTTCTTACTCAGCTACTGTTAGGTCACACAGCCTGGACTAGCTGCCTGACTGTGAGCCCAGGACACTCTACAGTGGGGGAGACTATGGGTGTATATCTTATAGGACTGAAATAATTTCAGTAGGAAATGACTGTCAAGCACAGCAGTTAAAGCAGTTTCTGTACCACATGTCCACCTTGGTTATTCCTGAGTTTCTAATATCTTCCGTCCTGGGGATTCCCTGAGGAGGTTCCGGCATCTGAGAGCCTAACATTTGAAAAACTGTTACTGAAGAGCTGCACAGCACTTAAGGGGAGGGCATGGCATTTTGTTAACTTAAAAGAGTTTGTTCTTGGAGTCTTTACAAAAGCCCTACAAATCCTTTCACAACAGATAATACACAAAGTGTCTTCTGTTTTTCCAGTGCTTTGTGGCTGAAGGAGAAAAGCTGTTCTCTGTTTATATATAGTTTAGTAAAGCTCTCTGGAACCTGGAGATGCATGCCCTTATGGCTAATCACCTGACCTAATATCTCAAAGAATGAAAACTACATAAACAACATCAACTTAAGGCTGACATACTTTAAAACCACTACAGGGAAGTTTTAACACCCCATGGACTCTTAGGACCACTCAGTATGACTGGTACAAACATGATCCACAACCTCCAGGGAGACCAAAGTCTAGAAAACGATTAACCTGAGACAGAAGCACATAAGATTACCTTGATGACCTTATTTCTTCCACTGTACTGTAGAAACATGGAGATGGAAGTTTGAGAAGTCTGTGGAGCTGGGAGGAAGGCTGAAAGTCTGGATAAACATATCTATTAACATTTATAGTCTGTTCTTAGTTGGCAGGCCCTTCATGTGCATATTTTTATTTAATCTTCATAGGAAGAAGTAAGTCCTATTTCCATCCTTATTAGACAGATGTTGGGATCTCAGAGAATCACACAGCTTTACAGAGGTCACATGCTAGTCTGGAATCTAAGAATAGCATCCAGAACCATCCACAGCCCAGTTCCAGCCCAGTTCCCGCAGAGGAAATGGCCAACAAAACACCTACCAGCTAACACACCTAATCTGTGTGCTGCCATATGATACCCTGAGGTTTCCATGCGTTCTTGACCCTTTTGGAGAAGCAAAGAGGGGATACTGAGAGCTTCTATTTCTTGGAAAGGAATAAAGACAAGACTCCCACATGTAGGTTCACAGACCTCCCGAACAGCTTTTCTCAGAAGACTTGAGCACACTTTTTACTAGACAGAGAAGTCAAACTATTTCCCCAGCTCTCTAAAGCATTCCTGGTGGAAATCCAGTCTTTGTGAAATGCATCCTGGTATGAACGAGCCTTCTATTAAACTGCAAACATCAAGATGCCAACTTAGTGCAGTACAAGCACTTGGGTCTCATAAAATGCACAGCCAAGTGCTCTGTGTACGCCTGTGGTCCTGGCTGCACAGAGGCTGAAGCAGGAAGAACACTTGCATCATCTTAGATGCCACAGCATGATTCTATGTGGGAAGAAGAACAAGGATTTTATAGAATTCCATAATGTAGTCTGAAAAGAACATGTAGTGGATACGTGGTGATACCAGTCCTTGCTTCCTCGAACACTCCACTGGTGGGTACCTGGGGCTAGTTACTTGGTCTGTCTCCTGGTTCCCTCTTGCATCAAATGGGAATATTGCTGCATAGTAGGTATTGAGGACTTCCAGAAGGCACTTTATAAACAATAGTTGTGAAGGATGTCAGAGCTGCTCAAGTTTAAGGATTTGATCTCAGAGATGGTGGGATCAGGATTCAAAATCCAGTTTTCTACTTCAGCTCAAGTTTCTTTTATCTACTCCCCAGCCTTCTTTATGCCAAAGAGCCTAGCAAGAGGACGAGGGAGGAAAGAGATGCGCTTGGGGTCAGCTTGTGGAGTCCTCAGCATATGCCAGAGCACCAAACACTGTAGGCGAGGCCTGAAATAATGCAAGTCAACTCCATACTATCCAAACTGGAAAAGGCCCAAATTTTTATTTTAAAATGTAAAAATAAAATTAATTTCCCTTTCATTCCCCTCCCCTGCTTTTATAAAGTTATTTTCATATTTCCTAAATATAAACTGTCCTGTACCAATCTGGTATTTGTGTATATGCCATATACATTCAAACCCATACCATATGCATGCATCTGAAGCTAGTTTTAAAGATGTCGCCTGTAGTCCAAAAGCGCTTTGTAATTCATTCTTTTTCATAGCCAGAGTGCTGCTGGGTTTCTCACTCTGTTTCTGAAAATACTTCTGGAAGAAGAGAACAGGAAGATAACAAGACCCTATCCTCTAGGTAGGAGCTGAATTTTGGAGGGGAGAAACAGAGCATACAGGAAGGAAGACGCTCATGACAGACAGAGGCAGACACTATGAGATACACAGATGACTGACTATAATAATTATCGTTGTAAGATGAAGAGGCTTTCTGTACTGAAGGAAAATATTTTTACTATAACCTTACCAAGCAAAAACACCTTAGTTCATGTCTCACTAGATATGGCGTATAACTAGTATGATAACATATTAAGCTCCAATTTGGAAAGCAGTTCTTACATGATGGGCAGAATGTCTGCCTCAGGGAGGGCTGGGAGGGCAGTTAGTTAGCACAGTTTCCAGGACAAGGTGAGTCCCTAATGGAAAACCTAGGGAATTAACCCACATTTTGTGTAGCCTACTACTTTAGAGCTCCTTTGTGGAAAAATATTATAATATTACATAAGTAAGACCCTTATGAGCTGGGCAGTGGCACACCTTTAATCCCAGCACTTGGGAGGCAGAGGCAGGCAGATTTCTGAGTTCAAGGCCGGCCTGGTCTACAGAGTGAGTTCCAGGACAGCCAGGGCTACACAGAGAAACCCTGTCTTGAAAAACCAAAACAAACAAACAAAAAAAAACCCAGACCTTTATGAAATTGACTATTCAGATCAAGAAATGAGAAGAAAACACACAACTTTATAAACTGGTCATACCAAACATTACAAAGTCAAAATCCCCCAAAAAGAACTTGTGTGTACATTAACAGCCGGACATAGGACATATTGCTAATCTCTGCTCAGAGCTGTGTATGCTCATGAATTTTCATGACAATAATTTGCATTAAAATCACTTTCTGTAGGTGGAAAGATAAACCAGTCTTCCCTCAAGCATAGGTGATCAAATTCAATTTGCAATTATTAATATTTCAAAATAATTACTTTCAGCCTCATATATCTTTGTTGGAAATGTCATATCAAGTCTTACAATTGTTGTCAAATTTGCAAATGCCTCTTATTCACATACAAGCCATAAAATCTGATGACATCTCTGGTTTGTATGCATGGACTAACGTCACACAGTCACACATTCTTTTACTAAGTGACACTTTGTTGTCACCATTTTTGGCATGCTATGTACATTCATGCCAAATAAACCAAGATACTTACACACCGAGAATCTTTAAGAGCACATTTATAACTGCTTCTCTGTATCCGAGTATATTCCTAATAGAGAGGAACGTCTGTCCTGACTGAACTAAGGTTAAGAATGAACCGTCCATTTACAATTTCACACATCTACTGACCGACTTCTGGCTCCATACTTCAAACCATTCTCCATGACAGCTATCACAGTTCATACCGATGCTTCAATGCCACCTCTGACGCCAGCCTTTGTGAAAGGACCCTCAGTGAGCTGGGTAATGAGCAGAGTCCCTGGAAAGCAATTGTCACTCAAGGATGGCCAGGGAAACAACTGGATGGGATTACACCGTGAACTGTACCAACACCTCTCACTAAAGCTGAGGACAAACTAAAGGTGGCCTTAGTTCACCTTCTTAGCTATGTATGTCTCAAAACCACTCTCAGCTCCATCACCACTGAACCTATGGAGAAACGTCCAAAGTTGTATGTAGAAAAATACTGTGAGCTTTGTCAAAATCTTGTTCAAACTGCACAAATTCTAATCCTACGAGTCCATGGCTACACACACAGTTAGGCCTCTCAGAGCCTCAAGAGGTGTTAGATGGGCTTGAGAACATATTACAAATTAGTGTGTGCATTCGTGTACCCACACATACACACACACACAAAGCAAATTCAGTATTCAAAGAAGAGGCCTTTCTTTGAATCAGCATAACAATAATTATGTCCCTGTAAGTGATCCCTATAAAATTTATCTTATCTGTATATATCTGGTCTCTTCAAATATATTTTATCTCATAGAGGTAAGAAACAGTCTAAAAAAAAAAAACAACAAAAAACCATGTGGGGTAATCATAGGTATCAGCCATGGATGTTAAGGAGAGAAAAGAAAAGAGAAAGTTATAGAATGAGAACACATGTGTCTCTGACACACATACAAACATATGTACATATAGATATATGGATTCGTAGACATACATACATATAGATGGTATGATATGTATATAAATACTATGTACATGTATTATAGACCAGATATAATAATCAGTCTTTCCTTATCTGGAGTTTTGCTTCCCATGTAACCTTCATTCAACAGCAGTTTTAAGGTATCAAAAGCAAATTATAAAAAGAAAATGCTCACAATTTCTGATTAGAATGATATTCTAACTAGTGTGGTAAAATCTTTTGCTGTTCTGATGCCTTACCTGGGGCCTGAACCAGCCCTCTGTCTAGTATGCACACTCACTATGTACGACCCATGCATCAGCCTCAGTGATTTGCTAAACTGTCCAAGTATCAGTTAAATAAATCAGTTTATTTACTAGTAGCCCCAAAGTAAAAAAGTAGAGATGTTGGCAATTCAGATATGCCAAGAAAAGGCCATACAGTGATACCTTTAAGTGGAGGTTCAATGCTCTCAGCTGAATAAGTAAAAAAAAAACACACACACAAAAAAAACAAAAACAAACAAACAAACAAACAAACAAACAAACAAACAAAACTGTATGCTCAGTTTGCTAAGAAACTATGAAAGGACTAAGAAATGTGTACTAGTTTTGCTCTGATACTTCCCGTCAGCTGTAAAACCCAACAATCACGGTGTGTATAATCCTAAGTGCCTAGTTAAAATGAAAAAAGTTGTAGCTAAAAAGCACGAACAGAAAATATGTTCTGACCAATAGTAATACATAGAAAATAGTATACATATACACATACAAATATATGTGGTTATGTATTACCCACATATATCTTCACATGTAGATAACAATATATATCTAGGCACTCCGTTTCTGGATATGTGAATATGTAACCTCTCTACTACATCTTCAAATATATCTCTCACAGCTAAACTGTTATATGCCATTTATACATACAGTACCTATACTACTGATACATATTGTACATATCGTATTCCCCGCTGATCCCCACATATATGGTCCACCTTAGAAAAGTCACTGTTACAGACTGGCAAACAAGAAACAGTTCTCTCCTTAGGGCAGTGATTCTCAACCTCCTAATGCCGTGACCCTTTAATACAGGTCTTCTTGCTGTGGTGAACCTACCCATAAAATTGTTTTCCTTGATACTTCATAATTGCAATTTTGCTACTGTTATGAATTATAATGTAAATATCTGTGTTTTCCAATGGTCTTAGGAAACCCCTGTGAAAAGGTCATTAGACCTCCAACTGAGTTACAACCCACAGCTTGAGAACTGCTGCCTTCAGGGATCAGTGGGTGAGCCAGACAAAGAAAAGTACCCCATCAGAAGCCTGTCAATTTTTTTTTTTTGGATGCTAGGCAGAAGATGTATATTTAGTGACCCAAGACAGCACATTTGTCTCCTGCCAAAAGATTTTATTCTTAATGTAAGCATCCATTATCTGGTCCCTGCTTGCAGCTGGTCTTTTTAAAAATAGCAAAAATGATTACAGAATCTCAATATTCTAGCACTTTCTTTAAGGAGAAAATTTTATTTTGTATGTGCATGTGTCTGCGGGGTGTGTGTGTGTGTGTGTGTGTGTCTCTCTCTCCCTGAATGTCTATCTGAGGTGTATGTGTCTGGTGTGTGGATATGCGTGTATGCATGTGTGTGTGTGTGTGTGTGTTGTGTATATGTGCATGTGTGTGATGTGTGTTTATGTGTCTGTAGTATGTATGGGTGTGGCGAATGCATGTATGTATGTATGCATATGTGTCTGTGAAGTGTGTGTGTGTGTATGTGTGCATGGAGTTTGAATGCAGGCATATCCATGCCACAGTGTACATGTGGAACTCAGAGGACAACTTTCAGTTCTCTTCTTCTATCATGTGGGTCCTGGGTATTGAACTCAGATCCTCAGGTTTGTGTAGCAATGGTTTTAACTCACCAAGTCATCTCATTGGCCCCAAGAAAATGCAATTTTCTTCTAACTCTGATTTAGAGTGTAAAGTGAAAGGTATTTTGAAAACCACACATAAATTTCTGACATTTGTAGTTCTGATTTCCAGATTCCAAAATGCATATTTGAGGGTTAGCACTTTACCCAGGTCAGTGTGAACAAACCTACAGTCTATTAGATGACCATGAAATAAAATGAAGCACGTCTTCAATTGCTAGCACAGCCATAGTCGTACCATCAAAATCTGAAGGCAGAGAGGCAAGGATCAATGGTAGAGAAAGAAGGTAGAGGACAAAGGCTAGAAAGGAGGATCTTTTTCAAGGGTTTAAGAGAAGTGCCTTCTGCCTCTGATACTGGTCTAAACAGAAGGCCTCTGGTTTCCAGACAATCCCTGGAAAGCCTCTCTGAGTGTCACCAACCTGCCTCAGCCTTGAGGCTTCCTCCCTGTCATCAATGGTAAGAATTGAATTCTCTGAAAACAGCTATCAGCTTGTATTTCTAGAACTGTCTACATGGGTGATGTCTACAGAATATAGGAACTCTAAAGAAAACCATCTTCTACAAACTACGGAGACTTGAGTCCAGCAATTAGCTGTAAGCATACACTTCAGTTCCATGTCAGAACAGTGTACACTAAAGCAAGCAGATAATGGTGAAATTTACTACACACCATATTCAGTAGGGATGTTTCATACAGGCTGACTTGACTCTACATGAGAAAGGAACAGGTGGAGAAAATACTGAAGACTGTTTTGGGATGCAGTTAGGCTTCGGGACTCTAATAGCAGCTGTGGTTGTATGCCTGCGTGAAGGTGCACATTTCAAACCCCTCAACTCAGTACCCAAAGCCTTCTTGTGAAAGCAAGGAGTAACACGGATCTTGCTGCCAAGCCACAGGGCGCAGAGAAAGTAGGAGGGCAGCAACAAGCCTTTCGTTTATTAATATCCTCATCCAGCCATGCCCTCTCCCTACAGGAAAGCTCTGTAGGGGAGGTGCCCACAGGTCCCAGGAACAGTGCCTCTTTCTAGTGCTGGTCTTTTCAGACATGTTCAGGCCAAGGGAAAAGCCATGATCTTAGCCACTGGCCTTGACACCACTTTCCTGGTCCATAGTGGCTAAAGCCGCTGCCAGGATCTGAAGTACTTCTGTCCACACAGAAGTAACTGTGGCCAAAGGCTGCCACACTGAGCAGAGGACACAGGCTACTTCCTAGCCTCAATCTCTTCAGGATGTCCTGAAGACTCGCATTGTCACTGAAGTAATCAAACAGTACTGTGGGTAGGTGGACACAACCCTATTGTTAACCTCTATGCAGGCCTCCCTGTGAGGGCTGTAAATACACAAATGGAATAGATTTAATGACAGAGACAATTTAATACTGTAGATGAGTCTTTTACCTGTATAATCTCATTTAGTCCTCATTAACCTTTCATGAAAAAGATGCTGTTGTTATCTTTATTTATAGAAGAGATACAGTATACATAAGCGCCCTGTCCACAGTGAGAAGGTGACAAGCTGCAGTGGTGTATGATCAATCTCAAGCGTGCCAGATTCACCAGGCTGTTTCCAGTTCAGATGCATTCTAGGGAAACAGACCAGTTGTGCCTGGAAGTGACATAGGAAGAGTACAACCAAATTTTGCAGACACAGATTTGTATATCTGTGCAGAATTAAAATCATAACTCACACTTACTAGCCATGAAACCACAGTGAAGTCATACCTTTGTGCTTCAGTTCACTTAACTGTGCAGTAGGGCTGGCTACAGGCCTACACACACTGTGCAACCTTCTACTCCACTATAATGCCTCTTTGATACTGCAAGTACTTACTGCATTAATTAAATTTTCATGCCATGACCAAATACCTGACAAGAAGCAACTTCTGGGGGAAAGGATTTAAGGGCTGACAGTTTGAGGAGCCCTCATTTATCATGGTGACAGAGGCATGACGGCAGGAGTATAAGGGGGCTGTTCATATCAGCAAACAAGAAGCAAACTGGAAAGGGCACTGGACTGTAAGACCTCAAGGCCACTCTTGGTGACCCACTTTCTTCAGCAGGGCTCCACCTCTGAAGGTTCTACGGCCTTGTGAGGACTAACAGGAGCTATAGGAAAGATTCACACTCAAACCATAACATTTGAGTCTGTCCCATTCCCCACAGTCACGGTCATCTCAAATGAAAAAAATGCACATATTCCAACAGTGAGCTGGGGCTGGAGCTCAGCACTAAACGGCTAGGACACATGAGGCCCTGGTTCAGTTCCCAGCAAAGACACAAATGACAATGCACTGTAAGTGATGAACAAGCAGGAACACTCTCTGAAAAGTGGGGAGAGGCTGGAGAGCCGGCTCGGCAGGTATGAACACGTGCTGCCTTTCCCGAAGACCAGAGCTCACACCAGATGTCACTATCACTCATGACACTCTCTTCTCTTGAGACCTGGGAACCTGCAAACACATGGCATGCACGTGCGTGCACACACACACACACACACACACACACACAAAATAAACCTAAAAAAAAAAATCCCAACACTGTTCCAAATCCCAAAGTCTCTTCTGAGACTAGAGGCAATTATCTTAAGTCTAAGCTCATGATATCAAAAAAACAAGTTACATACTTCCAACACACAGTGGCATAAGTACTTCCAAAAGGAAGGAAGTAGGCACAGTAAGGAAAGATTAGACTAAAGCAAGACCAAATGCTAACAGGAAAAACACCAAGTCCTGAAGCTCCATATCTGACATTTGACACTCATGATAGAATCATCTGGACTCCAGGAACCTTACTAGCCCTGGCTGGCTCTGCACCTGAGTCCTTCCTCGGGGATATGCCATGGTCCTGAAAGTTTTAGCACTCCGGAGTCTTCATTGCAACTTAGACTTCATTTTCCCTCTCAGACCTCACTCCAGGGAAGCCAAGTCTTCCACGCACTGCCTGGCATTCGCAGCCTTCTAGAACCTTGGCAAAAGCCTGCATGACATTCCTCCTCCCCAAACCCCTTAACCTTACATCTTTCGAGCTTTTAAAATCAGCAATTTGGAGGACACTGCCAACTTCTGCTATCGTCTTGAGATGGAGCCTGGCCCCTCTGGGCCAGAGCTAGAGTGGCTCTGTGTCCGTTGGTTGCTGAATCTGCAGAACCATTTTCCTAGACAGTTGTTTTCAGGCAGGGATGTCCTTCGGTAGCACTCTCAGCTCAGGCTCTCCTCCTTCCAATAAACCTGACTTTCATTACATGGACCCTGTACTAGGAGGGAGCTTGTCCTCAGTACCATTCCGGTTGTGCCAGTGCAGAAGGGGAAGTTTCTCTTTAACTATGTTCATCTCCTTAATAACTACAAGAATTTTTTCGGTACCTGCCTTGTCTGTGACCTTAAACCTGCTCTTGGCCTCAGGAAACTAGGATTTTCTTTAGATCCTCCTGCCCCATTTTGTCACTCTTTTTCATTGTAAGCCTAGACGAAGGGCAGTGAGCAATAACCATACCACAGCCTAAATGCTGCCCTGCCTGGAAATTTCCTCTACCAAACAAATTAGTCCATTACTTTTGACTTCAGCCTCACTAAGTTCTCAGGATACAAACAGAATAAAGATAGATTCTTTACCAGAACATAACACCAGTGTCCTCTAGCCCCATCCTGAGTTAGCCCACTATTTTAGTTCCAGTCTTCCACGTGACTGCCATAAACCAGTTCCAAAGGCCTCTATAATCTAACTTATTACAGGAACTGCCTCACTTCACAGTATTATTATTTTTTTATAAAAGTTACTTCTCTTATTGTTGTCATAAAATACCTGACAAAAAGAACTTACAAGGACATTTATTTTGGCTCGAGGAATAAGGTACAGTCTGGCATGGCGACAAGAAATGTGAGGTAGCCGGTCACACTGCATCACCAGCAAGAAGTGTGAGGTAGCCGGTCACACTACACCACCAATCAAGAAGGAGGCCACAGACAGGAAGTGGGCATGGCTCCAGTGGGCAGGACTCGAGGACCTTCTTTTCCCCAAAGGCCTACTTCCTCCAGCCAGCTACTTCTTAAAAGTTACAACATGGCCTTCCATAACTAACTGTACTACCATTTGGGGGCCAAATATTCAAGCCCATGAACCTGTGGGAGACCTTCCCGTTCAAACCATAACATTTATTAAGTCATCTCCAGAAGCGAATCTACATTATTGATAGGAATTACCCTCATGTTTCTTTTCAGAGGCTCTGGCTTTATTAATTAGATAGCTTATATACCTACTCTATGAAATGGAGCGCCTGTGGATTAGAGGGAAACAGGTAAAACTATCAAGTCTAGTGATGGTCTAGGTCTAGAGGTGTGACTAAGACTCCAGCCCCATAGATGGAAAACTACATAAGTGACAGCTAAGGTGAGCCACTTGCCATCCAGAGGAAGTTAGTTCTTAGTTCATCAAGTGTGTTAGCTCATCACCACTGTAAGAACAAAACTGGGTCAGGTTCCTGAGTCTCTCTTCCAAAGGCATGGTCTCATCTTGCGCTCAGTCTGCTCTCCCTGTCTGGCCCTCCTTGTTCCCACTGATGTTACCTCTCTTAAGAATGTGACCCTGTGTTAGCTTCTAGGGCCTATCCTGACCAATTTATTTAAAATTCTAACATTCACTACTCCAAACCACTGTACCTTATTCTAACTTTTCTTCTGTATCATTAACTACCTTTCAGTACACTCTATCATCAACTTAAATTGATACTCATTTTCCAGCACTAGCATTTAAGATACCTCATACTCTGGTGTTTCAGTTTTCCTTCACCAAAACCCAACAAATATTTAGAACTGCCCCTGGCAAAAAGCAAATGCGAGGCTATCACATAAATAAATTCAAAATGGAGGTGTAATTTCACATATGTACCCAAAGATGAAACCAGCTAATGGTTCCACAGTTGCTCTCTGAGTCCAAAAGCCAAGAGATTTCACAGCAGTGATACGAGTGTTCATTCATGAGTCTGGGGCACGACCTTCTTGCTAAATGTAGTGTTCTCTGTGTTTCCAAGCTTCCTTGTTACCAGTTTAACCTCACCTATTTATGATTGCCACGCCAAGAGTGTTTCTACAAACTCGAGCATCCACTCACCGTGAGAAGCTTCTCTGGTCTCCAGGAAACAGCACCGGGCCTCTGTGTGGATAGCAGGGAGTGGAGAGTGTAGCACTTCACAGTTACCCAGCTATGGGTGTTTTAAGGCCAGGTAAGTGAGTGAGTAAGTGAAGGCTTGGCCTTAGAATACTTGGGTTGTTCACTGAGATAGGACCTAGCTCCAGTACCAAACAGAGATGAAAGGGAAAAAAAAAAAGCAAAGAACAAATCAGAAGATCATGTGTCTTGAAGGAGTTATCTTTAAGGAGGAGAAACACTGCTTAAGACAAAGACTAGTTGAAACAGATTTATTTTGTCTTTGGAGCCACAATTCCTTAGGCCCTAGAAGCTAACACAGGGTCACATTCTTAAGAGAGGTAAAAACAAGAGCTGTGGCTGGAACTGCATGGTAAAACTGGTTGTTTGAAGGCGAAGCTATCAGCTCGATGATCAGAATCATCATACACACGAAAACACAGCTACGTGTACATATATATAAGAAAGACCGCCACTCACAACTTAACGTAGGTAATCAGAATGACAAACAGTAGTAATAATGAAAACTATGGGCTTTGCAAAGTCGGTGCTTTTGACTAGAGATTAAATGGTAACAATTCAAAAAGAGTCCTATCTCCTAACCCCCTTAAGGTTATATACGACGCTAAATAAGACCCTTGAATAAAAGTAAAATAACATATACATCTTAGGGCTCTTCGTGAATCTTTAATGGGGCGCTAGCTGATTAAGACATTAAATCATTTACTAAAAAAAAAATAAATAAATAAAACCTCATCATCCCATGTCTAGAGCTTACCACAGATCACGAGTAGAACAAATCACAATAAATAATAAAATATAGAGCTTTCATTGAGGACTTTTGTGTTTTCACTCTTGCCTCTTCATCCAAAGTATATTTATACAGTCCCTAACTCAGATGTTATTCTTTCTGAGCTCAAACCCCATCTCTTTCTGCATGGTCGGCTGCCCTTTGAAGCCCTCTTCTCATCTCAGGTACGCTGCAGTTCCAGTGAGCCTCTTCAAGCTTTGGATTCAAGTGTCTGTTCATTTTAACATCTATTCTTTCAGAACCTTTGCTGGAACAACTACTTCCCCAGTATAATAATTGTTAGCCTTGCCAAAACAATTTAAACGTATTTTTTCAATACTCTCACCATTAGAAGAAAATCATTAGACCTCTGGGAGTGAGATATCATCACTTAAAAGTTTAGTTTGAGAAAATTCATAAACCCTTTGACCCTCTTAAAAGACGGCTGCACAATACTGGGACAACTTTCGCCAACTCAAAAAAGAGGCTTATGATTCACCAACGCTAGTCGAAATCATCTGATTCCAAGTTAATTCAAAAGAAATAATCGCGTTTAATTCATATTAAAACTTATCTTTTAATCAGCTAGTATTTCAAGTAGGAAAGCAACCAGATAAAACTATTACTCACTCAACTTACATAAATTATTGTTTATCCTAATATAACTGACAAAATGGATGGAACTTGTGATATCGATTTTCTGTTATCACCTCCGTTTAGTTTGAGGAGTAAGGGGAGTCCAGTGATGAACTAGGGAAACTCGTCTTGAAACTGCATGTTTAAGCCTTGATGAGAAACTTACTTTATACCTGGAGCACTTTTAGCTATGACTACTTGGTCATGATATGAATCGGCAGCTTTGCTACTCTATTAAACCGCTTTAAGACCACCAAAACTGAGAGTGTAGGTCCTTTACCTCACTTTTATCAGAAGGGATGGGAAAAACTACTAAGGAGATACTTGGAAACTTTGAAAATTTTCAAAGCCTGACAATTACTCATCAGATTTCTGTTTCCAAAGGCATTTTGCAGACAATTTTCATGATTAGCTCCCATTCTGGATGGCCCATCCAATCCCCGCTCTAAACCGGCACTTAACGCTTATTAAGCGCCCACTGTGTGCAAGGAGAAAGCATTCTACAAAGCAAAGGGGCATAAGGCTCTGCCTCATTTTATTCGTGCATAAACGCACAGCAGTCGTGATTTACTCTCTCAACTTTGCAGAAACGTGAGCTGCATCCACACGGCCGAATCCACGGCATTCATTTGGTCTTCTCGAAGCAATTCACAGGTAGCCTCACCCAGGCAACCGGCTGCCCTCTTCACCCACCAGGCCACTCTGGGGAGCGGCCACACCTTCTGCAGGTGGCTGGGTCTCGAAGCACCAGACCCATCTCTCTCCGCAGGGCTGGTAGGGATGAGAGTGCAAACGTGGTGCAAGGACTTCCGTGAGGAGCAGGACTTACAAGGTCCCTGAGTCCCCGGAGACACAACTGGCCCCGCGGGGCGCCCCTCCCCCGCGTCCCCGCGCCCGCGCCGCGCAGGCCCCGCGGGGACGGGCGCACCTCCGGCCTAGCCGCAAAGCCAGCGCCGCGACACGCCCGCCCACCGCCCGCGGGCTCCCCTCCGTTGCCGGGGCCTCGGGGCGCTCCGGCCGGGGAT
>NW_021621002.1:4241344-4259053 GCF_004785775.1 Grammomys surdaster | reverse complement strand
TATCGGGCGCCCGGCCCGCGACACCCCGGGGCTCGCCCGCCGCCCGACCCCTCCGCCCACCCGGGCCTCACCGATGTGGTTGTCCTCGATGTGCTCGATGAGGTCGGCCAGCGTGGGGAAGTGGAGTCCGCAGCCCCCGAAGCGGCAGGTGTTGGAGAAGAAGGAGGCGGCGGCGATGCCTGTCATGGTGCTACATCGAGAGCCCCCCGGAGTCGGCTCTGCGAGCGCCGCGCGCGGAGGCGGAGGGAGGGGCCGGGGAGGGGGCAGGCGCGGGGAGGGCAGCGCGAGCCCGGGACGGAGGAGAGGGGGCGCGAGGTGGAGCGCAGCGCCGAGCCTCCGGGAGGCAGCGGGAGGCGGCGGGAGCTCGGGGAGGGGGCGGGGAGCACTCGGCGGCTGGGAGGAGGGAGCAAGCGCGCGCCTGCCGCTCTGCGGGCCCCAACCTCCGCGACCCAGGCCTCACCTGGCAGCGCCAGCCTCCAACTTTCCGTCCCTGGGCCTGCCCTTCGCGGCGTGAGGTGCCTTGCAGTCCGCTTGGAGCCTCCCTGGGTTATGAGCACTACATTCTTAATAGATACACATCTATTAATTACACATGGTTTCCCCCAGATGAGCACTCGGGGAGTTACCCGGCCCTCTCCGGGGACATTTGTTTGCACTTGGCCACCTGTCTAGGTGTGACAATGGTATTCACTAGGGACCCAGGAAAGGTAATTGTGTGCACCTTGTTCTTTAAACTTTCTCATTTAAAAAAAAAATAAAAAGTCCGTATTCTCTGGAGGTTAGTAGTAACTAATTGATTTTAATGAAGCTTTCCCCCCAAGGGCAGAAGAAAAATCTTAGCTTTATTTAAATTTCAAAATAGAGTGCTTGGTTGTCAAGTGCTTTTGACTGTGCTTTACATATGTATCACGTTTGTTCTCCCGGATTCTTCTGAGAAAACAAAAATCTCAAATTCTTTACCCTGAATTACTGCACCTCCTGCACCCCTTGCTGTGGCTCAGGTCTGGCAGTGCTGCTCTACAGAAGGACAGGCATAATGGTTTGGAAACGAAGTCAAAGCATACTCGATTTTCACCTAAAAAAGATTTCACCAAATCAGTTAGGATTATACCATCCTGTGAGCGTTTAAGCCATAATGTTGACTGGTTAGCCTCCTAAGAATCAATTATCTTCTGGTCCAACCCCAGCTGCAGTTACATTTTACCTACAAGGTGTATATTTTCTTCCAGGTGTTCAAGGAGCACCTTTTTTTTTTAATTTATTCATGCATTCTGAATTTAGCATTTTTCTTTAGGACAATTCTGTTTACTTTCGGATGCATATACCTAGAAAAATAGCAATTCTGTCTTTAAATATATATATATATATATATTCTTGTGTTATTTCTAATAATAGGATTGTTAGGGCACTTCGTGTAAATTTAAATATAGACATATGAAGTATTTCTGTCACCAGAGAAAAATTTCACAATCTCCTAGTCACAAAGACTGAGGGCAGAATTCTCTCAACCATTGACATTTTTGTCTGGTCTGTCGCTTCTTCGAGCCTCCAAGGTGAGAAATTTGCCAAGGGGAGAGCTAAGTTGATAGGGGGGTGGGGCAGCAGGTCATTAAAGTTCAGTTTGGTGCCAGGAATAATTTCCTGGGATCAAGTGAGGATGGGGGAAGGGCACCCAAGGGCTTGATAATGAGCCAGGGACCCGCTTGGCTGGAAACTGGGGCCAGACAAGGGTCTAAAGAGCAGGAGTTAGAATTCTACATCTTGAATTAGAATTTTGGCAACTGTGCAGTGAGCTCAGCTGCCCAGCCAGGGAGGAAGGCCTTCAGCTGAGAGCAGGCAGAATATCTGGCAGATAGACATTGCGCCCAGTGACATGGAAATGCAATGGGAAAACTCCAGCCAAGAATGATGCCAGAACAGCCTCCTTAGAGATGTTAGGCACCCCAACTCTGCAGCAGCTGGGGGAGTGTCTGAGCCTTGAAGTGACACCTCTGTTCTCAGGAGGAATAGGTCTCTATGTGGAATTATCAACTGCAGAAAGAGTATAGGAGGCCCAGAGATGGTTCAAGCAAGAGATCCCCTCCATGGAAAGGCCAGAAGGGTGTCATACCTCTTGGCTACCTTCAGTCCCTACCCCCTATTATTACAAAGTGTGTCTGCCAAAGTAAAAGCTTGGTCAGCCAAATTGAGAATATTGATTATTCTTAATATAAAGAACCATAGTAACTATAAAATGAGTTATAGTTTTAAAAGAGTTCAAATTATTTTTTTTGTGTTGAACACATTACATTTTCTGAAAAAGATCAGTATGCTACTACAACTTAGCATAGAGTTGAAACTTGCTTAGGTGCCACCCCACTCTTTTAATTGGCACACTTTCTTCTCCTCTTGGTGTTTTAAAACCATCATCTTTTACATCTTCAAGTCTACTGGTTTTGTATACACACCAAAGCAGTAATAGACAGGACAAAGACCAAGCAAACACAGGCCAACAAATGGAAACTAAATGCTTTGCAATGAGATGTTTACTTGTGCTATACATTACATTTTAAAATGTTTGTTGCAAGTTTGTTCTTTTAGATAAAGTCTATGTCTAGGCTATAAAAGCCATCTAAACCAAACACTTCGTCCTGTTGCTTCCAAGAGACTGGTGCACTTCTGTTTTGAGAAAACATTTATCTGTCTCTCTTGAGGGAGTAAAACTATCTCAAAGGGCAGGGTGGCAAGAGAACCGAAGAGTCAGATAAGAGAGTGGCCATGAACTACAAGCATTCCCTGTCTCCAAGAGCCTTTTCTTGGAAACTGCTGGCCTCTCCCTGGAGCACTGTACCTCTCTGGGTCAGTTGGCTACATAGGGACGTAGGGTAATGCCATAGGATAGGAGGTGGCATTACAGATGACTTGCAGCTCAGTGACATTACAGATAAGAGTCTCCTAAGGCTTTAGTATGCCAGAGTTCTCAGGATGAGCAGTTGCCAGGGAGGTGGGAACACAGGGGTTTCCTGGAACCACCTGAAGGGTGGGCTTCTAATTTTAAACCTAATGTGAGCCCTCTCTCAGGCCTTCATGAAGTGCCTTCAGGTTTACTAGCTACTGCCTTCTGAGTGACTTGGGGCATTCCTTTTACCCCACTACTTTGAAGGATGAGTGAGTTGTGAGATCTTCTGCAGCTCGGTAAGTCTGCTGCTGCCTATGCTAAGGGCTGGTGCTTCCTTCTTTCCAGCTCTTAAGAACTAAGGCTGCCCTTCCACCAATAGCAGCCCTTCTGTCAGAGATGGCATGTTTTCCTTAGGCCCTGCCTTCTTCCAAAGAGGACGTTACTGTTCTACACTCTTGCTGCCCACTTATGCAACAGAGTTTGTCAAATTGATCTTTTTCCAGCTCAGAAACTAATTGGACCTTGCCTAACATAGCAAGGCCATGAATTTGATCCCTACAACTGCAGACAGTAAAAACCAGGTGAATTGTCCTCATTTGATTCCCCAGGCCTATTTACATAGGGCTGAGGGTTGCTTGGCTTTACACTAAGCAAGATTCTATCCTGGGTCCCACAAGTGAGCATTCTTCATGAGCTTCACCTGGCTGCTTCTGCTCTACTTACTAAATATACACATGATAATGGCATTCGTTGCCAGCTTCTCCCCAGACTTCTCCAGAATGGAATTAATAAATCCCCAGCCAGTTACTACAGCTCTGATTTAACAGTCTGGGTGCCCTCCACCACCAGTTTGAAGGAAGCAATCACTGCTTCTCAGGCCCGTGCAGCCAGATTTTAAGAAATCAGGTTCACAAGAGCTGTCAAGCAATTGCTGTTTCAATCCGATGATATGTCTTAGTCCAACACATCACTAGGGAACAACATGAAGGGCAGACCCAGGATTTGTGTATCCTGGAAGTCTTTGTGGTAAGATGCATGGGCTGCAATTTGAGAAGGACATATATAGTGCCAGGGGCTTTACAAAGATCCTCTTACATCAGTCCTATGAGTCCTCTGTGGGTGATGTGAGCGAATCCATGCACTGTCGTCCTGGCGGCTGCTGTGGCATCTGCTTATCCCCTGCTTCCAGCTTTGCTTCCTTCCAGTGATGAGTTCTATTGTTTTTGATGCCTATGGAATATACACCTAAGGCATGGATGCTTTTCTGAGACTGCATAGCCTTTTTGCCCAAACCTGTGTCCATGTTACTGATGATCGCTCAGCAATGCATGGCTGATGGTTGGTATCCCCTCAGTGGCTTGCAGAACTGTTTTTGTCCTGAGTTTTTGAGGTCCCACCAGCCTGCTCTTGCCATCTGTTCCTTTCAGGCCTTGGACAGGCATTAGGAGGAGACTGAGCTAGAGGCACACAGCGCCATGATTCCATCTCCCAGGCTTGAATCTCTTAGCCATACCTTCATTCTCTGAATTGGCTTCCTCCTCAGTGACTGTGATAACCCACCTCTGCAGGAGCCTGCCAGCCTTACTGCCTGAGCTTTCCCAGGGGTTGCTGACAGCTTAAGATGAACCAAATTATCACAGTTTTCAAACTCCACTCACTTGTTCAGACAGGCAGGCTTGCCTTTGTTGTACAAGCTAGCTAGAATGTTTTTCCCCTCTTCCGTGTCTAACAAGCTAAGCTAGCCTGTCACCTCCTCCGAGAAGCCTCCAGGATGTCCCTTCTTCCCTTGCTGAGGAGGGTGCTAAAGTTACTTTTAAGTTAGTGTAACATGGAGACATTTCATAGTTATTCACATAGAAGAGAAAACATGGAATATATGTCTTTCTTCCCACCTCGCACCCTCCCTACCCCATTTCCCTTTGGAGCTGTTCTTTCCCAGTCTTATTCCTCTTTCTCCTCTTCCTCTTCTTCCTCCTCCTCTTCCTTATCCTTCTCTCTTTCTCTGTGTATATACATGGATATATATGCTTTATAATTTGCATGTATATATTTAGATTCTGCATTATCTGCATTTGAGAGGAAACAGACATTATTTCTCTTTCCGGGTCTGGTTTATTTCACTTAGCACAAGTCTCTCCAGTTCCCACCGTCTCCCTCCCAATGCCATGTTTTCATTCTTCTTTATGGGTGAATAAAACTCCTGTTTGTATATGTATCGCGTATTCGTTATTTATTCATCTGTAGATGGACTTCTTGGCTGGTTCTATATTTTGGTGATTGTGAATGGTGCTACAATGAACTTGAAGTGTCAGTGTGTCTATGATTTTAAAATTTACAAAAATGGACGACTTTATCTGTTTTGTTTGTGTGTAATATGTATGTGGAGATCCATGAGCCAAAGTGCACATATGGAAACCAGAGGACAGTTTTCAGGTTGGTTCTCGCCTTCTACTTTGTAAGTCCTGAAAGTTGACCTCAGGCTGTCAGGCAGTAAGGCACCTTTACCCAGTGTTGAGCCAACTTGCCAGACTCCTCCCCTGAACTGTTAAAATTTGAACCAGCCTCTTATAAATATTTACATTTTATTTATAAATGACATACAGATGTGGTTTTCAAGTATAATACATATGCTAAAAATAAACCAGACACTTTTAAAAAATTGACTTTTGTTTAACCCAGAACTTAGAGGCCTTTTAACTTCATCCATTTGTCTGCTAACCGCTGGAGGAAAGCCTTGAACCTTGGAGGCCACTATCCTTGACCATGTGTCAAAGTTAGCTTCAGCTGTCAACGTGATACAAACCTGGAGGTACCTGAGAGGAGGGACCTTCAGCTGGCTTGTGGCCATGTCAGTGAATCAGTTTTAATTGTTAATTGATGCAGGAGGGCACAGCCCACTGTGGGTGGTGCCATCCCTTGGCAGGTGGGTCTGAACTATAGAAGGTAACTGAGCTAGCTACTAAGCAGTATTCCTCCATGATCCTGTCCCCTGTTCCTGCTGATGGTCTGTAAGATGAAATGAACACTTTCCTCCCCAAGTTTTGGTCATGGTGTTTATTAAAGCAACAGAAAGCAAAGCAGAACACCATGCCTCCTTGAGAAAGGAGGGATCCATCATTGTGCCTGCACACGGTGTAGGTACAGCTTGGGACTGTGATAAGGCAGTGTGCAGCAATTTTAGTTTTCAGTGCTCAAGCCTTCCAATAATTTGTTAATGTCCTTCTCTTAGACACCATCAGTAAAATATGGCCCTTGGTCATCTTTAACACTGGATAGATTAAAATAGAAATTCCTTACCATGATCACAAACAAACCTTTGGCAAGACCTTTGTAAGATCGAGTACCAATCACTGTGCAGTGCCCATAACGGTCGTACGAAATATTCCTCTCCTTTGTTTTGATGCCACTTGTTTCCCAGTCTCTGCTGATCCAGACAAGGCTATTCAGCTGGACAATGATAAGCAGGGAGGCGTTCAGCCATGACATGAGCTCTGACACTAGCTGCCCTGTTATACACTGACTAGGATACCGTTCTCTTTCACAAATAGCCAAGCTCATTGTGGTGGTATTTTAAATAACTGTCACCACCATTCACAGAGTGTCTGCTATTGTGCTAGGCACTGGTTCCCAGCCTATGGTATTAAGAGTCTTAACATACAGCAGCTTTTGAATTCTGGAAGGTCTACAAATGAAATATGCCTAAACTAAAGATGAGAGGAAGAACAAGATGGTAACTTGCTGAAACCCTAAACTATTAAGTTCTGGAGCTAGGATTTCGACTCAGGATGCTCTGAGTCCAAACTTTACTTACTATCCTATTACATACTTGAATCTGTGGGTTGTAATATATTTCTTCTCTTCCCTGAAATCTGGAGAGAAGTTGGGCTCTTTGTGTTGAAAGTACCATGCTCATGTGTTTTACAGACATTTATTTGTTTCTCCCCATAGCAGAGTGCCAAATCCATGCTACCTTGCTAAATGTGTGTAGAAGATGCTGCAAAGGACCAGGACTGGGTACCAATGCTGTAGAGGCTGTGACTCCATCAGGAACTGAGACTTTATCTACTGTTGCCAAGCTTGTTTCCTGGTCTTGCTACTGTAGTTTGAATTTCAGCTGTTTCCCCAAAGCCCACATGTTAAGTCCCCAGCCAATAGTATCAAGAGGTGATGCTAGAATCTTTAGGTATGGAAACTAATGGAATTAAGGTAGTAGGAGTTGTGCAGATATTGGGACCCTGGCTACATTTCTTCCCCACTCTTTGCTTCCTGGCTTCCATGAACTAGACAGATTCCTCTACTATGTGCTCACACTATGATGTGTGGCTCTACCACAGGCTCAGAAGCACCAGAAAAGCCTAATACTGCTGGCAACTCTAAATCTATGAGTTAAAAATAAACATTATTTTCTTTCTAAGTTGACTGTCTCAGCAGGCATTTTGCTACAGTAACGGAAAGTGGATACAAACACCTTATTTAAAACTAAGCTTTATAAAGAAGCAAGACTTTGAGAGGATTCCTTTCCTTTGCTCTTCCAGTGCTTGATCCAACCTTCGCTCTGTGCCTTCCTATTATAGTTTGGAGTGTGGTGGGAAACAGAAGCTGCCTCTCACTGAGAAAGGGGACCCTTTTGTTTTTGTCTTGATCTCCTATCATAAAATTGTAATAATTTTGTTTTTAGTCAATTGTTTGGTATATTCATATATTCTGCTTCAGTTTTAGTTCCCAGAGCCACAGAACAAACAATCCTATTGAATTCCATCTTGAAAGCCCCTGCAACTTGATCCCTTATTTCCACGGCCAACTTATGTGGGGAACTACTTTTATGTTCCAGAAAACAAATCAGATTTCAGTAATTTCTCCAGGAAGAACTCTCCACCCCTTGATTTTACAATTAAATTTATTTTCCTATAATTTTATCCCAGTAAATGTTTGCCGAGGTAAATGAGTCTTTTTTTTTTCCTCTATTGTCATTGCTTAGTTTAGAGATCTCAAACTCAGAAGTTTGAGGTAAGTGACGAGGATCAGACAGGAGACATGAGGCAAGAGGTGAGTGGATACACACGTATGTGCTGTGAGTGGTGAGGATTGCCGAGGGGCCTCCTTAACATACGGTGCATTGGTTACTTTCTTTGTTTCTATAACAAAAATTACTTGACACAAAAACTTAAGGAAATACTTACTTCGGCCCACGGTTTCAAAAGGTTTGGTTCAAGATGGCGGCGAGCGGCTCCGATCATGAGAGCATGTGGTAGATAGAGTCCGCTCAAGTGATGGAGGGGACCAGGAAGCAGAGTGAGGCATGGGATGGGCAAGGATAATGCACCCAATGACCAACCCCCAACTCCAGGGACCGACTTCCCCAAGCTAAGCTCCACCTTCCCACGTTTCCAGAACCCTCCAAAAATAGTGCCACTAGCTTAGGGCCAAGCATCCAGGGCATGAACGTTGTGGGGCCATTTGAAATGCAAACTATAACACAGCAGCACACTAGAAGGCAAGCAAGTCTAACCTTCAGGCCGCGTTTGGCTCATTAACCTCCCAGATTGCAATGTTTCTCAGTCCTTCCATGACTCATCACTCTTATCACTTCAACAGCCCATGAGGATCCAGGGTCATTATTTCTCAACTTTTCATCACGAAGAGATTAGATGCAATCTAATTCCTTGTGCAAGTAATTTAAAAGGACCCTTTGCTCTAACCAGATTGCCAAGGTGATACCAGGGCTACTTCAGTGACAGCCATATCCAAAGGAATAGCTAAGAACAGCAACGCCCCTGTGCTTCAGTGGCTAGCTGTCTTCTTGTTGTACACCAGAACCATGGGAAAAATTTAAATGACCAGAGTCTATGAGCAGACTAATTTTATCTAAAATAGAGGTTCTCAACCTTTGGGTCTCGACCCCTGGGGGGGAGGGTCAAATGACCTTTTCTCAGAGGTCAGCTAAGACCATCAGAAAACACAGATATTTATTTACATTACGATTCACAACAGTAGCAAAATTACAGCCATAAAGTTGCAAGGACAATAATTTTATAGTTGGGGGACCATCACATGTATTAAAGAATCTCAGCGTTAGGACAGGTGAGAACCACTGATCTACGCTTTAAAAGAAGTGACAAACCTTTCGCTTACTGGGTTTGTGCCTTGTGGTCTTTGATGTCCCTGTTCATTGGTCTGTGGTTTGTCACACAACTGCTGAGAGTTTGTACCTTCTCTTTAAAACTAGGTAGTAATCTAACATTTTAAGTTACAGTGAGTCTCCGGTGTCAGAGCCAATTCCCCCTTTCCCAGCATGCTCCTTTTCTCGCCCTTCTCCGGTCCTATGCAGCAGCCTCCCCTCTCCCTTATGCCTAATCTCTCCTTCCTAAGATGCCTGATTTCTTCTTGAGTGGGGCCAAGGTATGGGAGGTGCTTGGTATTAAGTTTGAGAAAGTTATACCAGAAAAAGATACCAGGGAAAAGATAACAGAAAAATTGATCAGAAGTGGAGGTCGGGAGGGTCTTCTCTCTTTTCTCCATCCTGCAGAAGAATTTCTTCTCACACCACCGGGTTTCTCATCTCTTCGAACCACAATCAAGTTCGCAGCTTAGTTTTCTTATTCTACACATGGGTCCAAAAGGCCAAAGCAGAGCTTCCCCCACAAAAGGTCAGACATGAAAAAGATCTGGGTCCTAACACAAGCTCCACTGCTTACAAGCCATTACTGCTTACAAACCATTAACCTTGGGCAAGTCACTCAGTGTCTCTGAGACTTCTTTATCTGCGAACTGGAGAGTACAACTCCTACCCAGCTCCCAGGCATGAAATGATATGCTGCTCTGCTCTGAGAAGGCTGGAAAGAGAGCTCAGGCCAAAGATGAGCCGCTGGGATTCTGTTTTGGGATCTAATGCCACAGGTGTTGCACCATGCTCATCTCTTGTAATCACATGGTTCTTGTTTTCTTGGATGGGGCGGGGGGGCTTGTCACCGATGGTGATAGCAGGGAGGCAGAACTGTATGATTTAGGAGAGAAGTTTGCATTTAAACTAGCCCCTGTGGCTGTTTCTGAGACAGCATGAGGTCATGAGGTTGCCTGGGCGCATCCTTTCTGGGATAAGCAGTTTGGATCCTTGTGAGGGGTGGAGCAGTAGCAATTCCTCCCCATTCTGTGGGAAGCATGAAGACGTCCTATTTGTTTGCTTGTTTTTGCCTTGTTTGACTAGGGCTTAGGGCTTCAGCACCACAGCCAGATGGAGTCTTGCTGCCAAAATGATTGTTTCAGGGATGGCACACAGCCAGAGGTTGGGTTCAGCTGAGAGCTTTTGTTTAGGAGTTATCAAGACAGGGGCTTCTTTTCTGGCTTGCACAAGGAGGCACACGGTCCAGTAAATACTGGCAGATACTTGAAGGACCAGAGGACTTCTGCCTGGGGTCAATGCTGGCTTGGGCTAATGCAGAGTTGAGAAAGCTCTGAGATACCTGACTTGGAACTCTGATGACTACCTGGAGTCCACCAACAACCTTGGCAGTGACATGCGTCAGTGCCTTTTTGTGTGTGAAAAGCCAGTGGTATGAGGGTCTGACAAAATTCATGCATAACAGTACAGAGCATACAGGCTTATAGAATGTTTGTGAGATGGGATGGGATCAGTGCTCAGGGATCTCTCTGGCAGGAGCTTGTTTGCGTCTTCTCTTTCTGCTGAGCTCCTAGCCTGTTGGAGGAGGTGGGTAAAAGTTATGCATCTTGGTCAGGGGAAGGCTGGACAGGGCTCTGTCGTGAGGAAAGTGGTGAGTGGATGGATATCAGCGTAGAAGGTGGCTATATCTGTGTTGAACTCTTCCCCAAGATGGAATGACTCAATTAGGTTCCCATGATCAGGCCCTTACTTTTCCCACAGCCTCATAAACAAGGAGGCTCTGGTCTTAACCAGAGCAGAGCAGCTTACAAACAGGAAGTGAAAAGATTGTTGCTAGGAAAGACACCAAATAAAGGAAACATGCCCAGCACCACCACACGCCGTGCACAGATGCATGCACCAAAGCATAAGAAGCAGCCATGGCAATTTAAGGTGATGATTTAGAAGAAAACATTTAAATTATCTTAAGTTCTTTTAAAAGTGTGAGTAAATCTGAGACCCTGAGTACCTGCTATCCCTAACCTGGCCTTCATGACATAGATATACCTCCAGACTGTTGGGAGCCGACTCCTAGCCGAAAGAGGCTATCATCTTTGCAGCCATCTCAGGCCATATACCCTGACAAGAGGCTTGTTTTCAATAGCCCGAAACAGCTGAGCACACTCTGATAAACATCTTGTTTTTCTCACATATCTTGTTTTGCTGTTTAGTGCCACCAGCTGCAAGGTGCACATGGCCTCCACGCTGCTGGGTACACATGGTCTCCTCACTGCTAGCTAGGTGCATGTGATATCCACGCTGCAAGGCACATGACGTAGCACCTTCAGCTGTGCTTGTCCACAAGGGCAAGGCACGTGGTAAAGGGTATAAATACCCAGGATTTCCGTCCAATAAATGAGACTTGATCAGACTCCCTGTCTTGTCTCCATTCTTCGCGTCTCCGTCCCCACTCTCTCTCTCTTGCTAGGCCCTGACCCGAGGACCGGAGCAGCAGAACGGGCCGTTACAAAGTGGCACCCTGAACGTGAGGCAGCTCGGGCGGCTACAAAGTGGTGCCTCAACGTTGGAGCTCCAGTAAGCGGGGTACAGTGAAGGACACCGTGGGAATTGGAAGCGTGCGTCCTCACTCCTGCGCTGGAGATCCTGCTGACTGACCCAACAGGTTGTTACACCAGACCTCTTGTGTAATGGCAAGGGGATGTTAGGATTTGAATCTAAAATATCTCCCACAGACTTCTGTTTGGAGGACTTACTTGGTCCTCGGGGTTTTGAAAGTTGTGAGGCCTGCCTGGTGGAAGCAGGTCATGGGGCATCAATGTGTATACCCTGTTTCTGGTTAAAGCCTGAGCTCTCTGCTTCCTGGTTAGCCAAGATATGGGAAGCTTCCACCTCACACTCCTGCTATCATGGACTGTTTCCTGTCATGGTGTCTTACCATGATAGACTGAAATCCCTCTGAAACATTGGGTCAAAGTAAATCTTTTTCCTGTTATGTTTCTTCAGTCAAGTAATCTGTCACAGCAAGGAGAAAAGTAGCTAATACTGTAAGAGATGGGAAAGAACAGGAAAGTGTGTGTTTGTCTCTGTGTGTGTGTCTCTCTGTGTGTGTCTCTCTCTGTCTGTGTCTCTCTGTGTGTGTATGTCTGTGTGTGTCTGTGTCTGTGTGTGTGTGTCTGTGTGTGTGTGTCTGTGTGTGTGTGTCTGTGTGTCTCTGTGTGTGTGTGTGTGTATCTGTGTCTCTGTGTGACAGGGAAATCTGGGAGATGGTAGGAACAGTTTTCAACACAAGACATATGTTAAGTTTTTTCAATATAGGGATGAAACCAGCAGTAAGATTTAGTATAATTTCTTTTATTACATGAGGCGGATCCTGCAGGTGATCACAGTAGGCAGGGAAGCAAACTATGAAGAGGTAAGAATGAAAATTCAGTTCATATTGACACTGTCAACCTAAGTCAAGACTTTAGGGAGTCTGACACCAGGTGGTTTATTGACAACAAATTATATATGATGCAACACATTATAGTTGTGAGGAAGTTTTCCTGGTGAAATACAATCCCCAGTGCACAGGGAAGCACGGTGACATCGAAACTCCATTCAAGGTACATGTCATTCCTCCCAAGAAGATACTTTCTAGAGATAGGCTTTCGGTACTAGCTTAAGAGCCCAAGGAAGGATTTAGCCTGTTCTTAGTCATTCAGTCACTATAGAGGTTATTTGGATTATTAGCCACCTCTGGTTCTGGTTGTGGGAGCTTGGTGGAGCCCCTGGCCTTATAGATAATGTAAGGGTCATTTAGACTATTAGGTAACTCTGGCCCTGGTTGTGGGAGCTTGGGGAATCCCTAGTTGTAAGGGTCATTTAGATTACCAGCCACCTTCAGTTCTGGTTGTAGGAGTTTAATATGGGCTGGACCAACAGATAACAGAGATCACTGGGGTATTAATCACCTCCAAATTCCAGCTTTCTGGGTGGAAAAACAGATTTTATATCCACTCCTTTGAGAGGATAATCCTGTGTGCTTAACATTTCTGGTTTTTCTGAACATCTTTGGGAACAGAGACCTTCATGGTGTGCTTCCAACAACTACAAGCTAATTTTTGTTGTTGTTGTTCATTGTGTCTTAAAACTGAATTTGAGTCACTGACAATCCCTTAAGCCCAAGGCTTAGTTAACAAGCAGTTTGTTAGGTATGAACGGTTTACTTGAAGATGTCAGAGATGGTGGATATGCATTTAATTGACACAGCGGTCTCATTTAAAGACTCATTTCCTAAAACCAAACAATTCTGCCTGAAAAACAGGTTCATGCACACTCAACTCATACCTCCCCAATCACCGAATCATCTGTCATGAGCTCCATCCTTGGAGTAAGGGCCAGCAGCTTTCAGACTTGGTTTCTATGTTCGCACTGTCAATGCCATTCATCCACTATTGGGCAAGTGAATCACACATTCTAGAATCACAGTGTTATCATCAGCATTGTCGTCTGTCAGCTCCCAAGAGCAGATAGCCAGGCTCCCAGGCATCTTCTATGACTTCTATAGTATTGTCCCTGACACGTCACCTTCAACATTTCCGTCTACTCCCACATGTATGGCAGCTGCCTAACTAAGATCTATTCTAAATCTAGTACTTTAGAAGCAGATTTTGTCAGAGAAATAATGAGTCTAAATCAAACCTAAGTTTTCCCAGCCTTCCATGGAGAAATGGTCACAATGTGTTTCAGTTCTGATCATTGACTCACAAGAAAAAAATGTTGAGTGTAGCTTTCTGGAAAGCATCTTTAAGAACATTAACTCAAGTGCTGAGTGCCATTCCCTCTTGGGACATCTTTCTTTGTGTTTCTAAGAGCACTGTGTGATAGTTGGCACTTAGGAGCATTAGGGCAAAGGCCACAGTCTATAATAATGCCATATCAGCCTCAATCAGCTTTCATCTGGAATGCTCATTCTAAGAGAGAGAAAAAAAAAGAGCTTCTGTTTATTTAAATCATGGCCCCTTTGGTGTCAAGTTCTCATAGTTGAATGCAATTGTTCGTTCAGTGTAATACTCCACTGGATTTGGCCAACATTTTGTAACTGTCTTTGAATGGAAGGCTATGCAAAGAGTTGTGGATAGCTTATTCAAGTTACTTGGCTTTAAAGGTTAGGCCAAGTCACATTAGCTATTACGGAATCCAGGCTTGGGTGGCAGGGTGACCCCTTCTACCCTAATATTAGGAAGTCCAATGGGTGAGACTTGGGAACGGTCACCATGTCTAAGCTCTCAGCCCTATTACCACAGCAGGAAGGAGAGAACTTTGGCAGTGTGTTGGAACAAGTAAGAGAATTCCTCCTGCCTTTTACTCTAGAGTCACGAAGGCCTGCCTACCTGTTAAATTAATAAAACCCCAACATTTCAATAATCAGTTTTCAGCAGGTGTCAAACAACCTATCATCAGCTCATGGATACTTCCTTACTGTCCTTGCTTGTCACCATGATAAAAATGCCACTGCTCCCGAGAAAGAGCAAGAAAAATGTTCCCCGTGGTGGCTACATCTCCATCCCATCACTATCCCCCACTCCCTTTCCATGACAAATCTGATGGGTGAAAATGAAGTGCTTGCCAATAGAATGTGTTTTTGGAAACCAAAACAACAACAAAACGGTTCAGGTCAACTGCATCCTGAATCATTCAGGTAAATTCCAGGTTCCCGAGGGCATACGACTAAAGCAAACTCAAGATTAAGGCAGTAGGAGAAAAGTCAAGGAGTGTGCAGAGCAGTTCACGCTTAAAGGACAGATCTAGCTGCTCACTAGAAAAAAATGAGCCTTTTTCACAAGAATGCTTCCATGATGCACTAATAACTAATTTTCTACTCATTGCCCCTAGTGTTATCATTATAGTAGTGACAGCTTTGAAACGTCTTGCTCTGTGTCTTTATATTTTGTTTTAGTGGTGTGTAGTGTGTGTGTGTGTGTTGTCACACATGTATGTGGGTGCCCGTGAAGGCCAGGAGAGGGAGAAGGTTCCTCTGGAGCTAGAATTACAGGAAGTTATGAGTTCTCCAGTGTACGTGCTGAGATTGAACTAGTCCTCTGCAAGAACAGTATATACTCAACCTCCTCTAACCTCTCATGGTTCCTTAAGTCATCTTAGAACAAGCTCTTCATATGACATTGAATTCTGTGAGTTGTTTCAGTGGATCAAAGGCTTCTGTGAGCATCAAGGCAGATTGATACTGAGGAATTCTGTCACGGCTCCTCTGACTTATCCCAGGAAGATGGTCCTCTAACAACACATCCAGCTCTGCCACTGTCAACGTGAGCCCTGGCAACGCCACTTTCATTGCCCCTGAATAATCTGGTCATTCCTTACAGTGTTTCTATATTTTCTCTGATGAAAGAAAGGTAGAGGTGGAAGGGCTTTGTTGATGCCAATTAAGGAAAAGCTATTTTCTCCACTAAAGCATAGCTATTTTATAGATATTTTTAAAATGTTTTCCTTACTTCATTTTAATCTACTCTGTTGTGTGATTTTTTTTTATTGTTAAAAGAATAGAATTTGAGTTATACTTCTGGCCCTGGGAGGAGATGGTCTTGCAGAGGCTTTCTTGTAAAGAATAGAAGCTTATCATTGTGTCTGCCCTAATGAGCTCATACAAATGGATCTGTCAGTCACTTGGCAGGAAAAAGCCTCCCAGGAAAGCTGTCTGCTCCAGAGACATTGGAAAGTGGTATCAATATAGTATAGAGCCTACCTAAGCACACAGATGGCCACAATGGTCTCTGGCTGGTGTCCACTCTCCATAGGGTTACAATTAGGGATTGGAGTTAGGGGTTAGGAGTTAGAGCTAGGGTTGGGGCTAGGATAAGGGGTTAGAGTTATGGTTTAGGGTTGGGGTTGGGGTTGGGGTTATGGTTAGGGGTTAGAGGTAGGGTTGAGGTTAGAGTTATGGATTAGGGGTTTTGGTAAGTGCTAGGGTTAGGGGTTATAGTTAGGGTTGGAGTTAGGGGTTAGGGAAAGTGGTTAGGGTTAGTGTTAGAGGCAGGTGTTAGTTTTGGGGTTAGACTTAGGGGTTTGGCTTGGGGTTAGGTTTCGCGTAAGTTTAGGGATTAGGGTTGCTTCTAGGTTTAGGGGTTAGTGTTAGTGGTAGGTTTAGTGTTAGTGTAGGGTTTAGGGTTAGGAGTTAATATTAACGGCTAGGGTTAATGTTAGGGTTAGGGTTAGTGTTAGGGTCAGTTAGTGTTAGGTGTTGGGATTTGGGTTAGGTGTAGGATTTTTTGGTTTGGGTTAGGCATTAGGATAGGTTTAGTTAGTGTTCTGCAGTGCCACTTTTGTCCCTGACTCATATCATCTCTTATTTTCTGGGTATTTTGTCTGAATTCGTCTGTTAGAGAACACAGGACTTATTCACCGAGTGGAGGCCATAGCAAGAGCCTGGTAACACTAATCCTCCCAATAAACATCTTCATTCTTTCCAGTTTTTATGTACTCTCTCCCAGCAGACCTACACATCACCCACACCTAGCAAACCCTCATCGGCTTCATAAACTTTTTCTCCATATTCTAGCAAGAACAGCCTAAACATCCCCAACTATGGGGCTCCTGCACTCTTTTGAGGCCACACGTGCCAAATTCTTTCTAGGTACCCGGTTCTTTAAGCAGAGAATAGAAGCAGTCCCTGCTGAGAACAGAACCTCCAGGCCATGTGGAGAGATGGCTACCTGAGTGATAATGGCTCTAGTTTTTGGAAAGGCTGCCAGAAGCTTCCCTTCTTCCCCAATGCATGCCTAAATGCCAGCTGGTGTTGACAGCATTTCCTGGGGTTCTTGGTCTGTATTTCTAGCTTGCACAACCCCCGTCCTCTCTGCGTGCTCATCCTCCGACCACACTATTAAAGATGGAGCTATATTATCAAGTCTTGACAATGACCTTGACACATTGTCTCACAGCTTCTGCTTGCTTTCAGTCTGGCTTTTTTGGGGGGGGTGGGCGGGATGAGTTGGAAGGAACCCATTATCAGCTCCCACACCTCACAGCTAGTTGCTTACATTAGGCATCTGATTGATCTACCCTCTGGGATCTTCAGGGTGCACCTGCGAGCACAGTGCCATCTGAGTGTGTGTTTTCTTTGTCTAGTCTCCCAAAATTTTGGAATTCAGTTACAGAAAATGACTTTCTACCCAGTGAGAATTCTAGAAATGTAATATGATGTAGAGAAGCATGCTGGGAAAAGACTCTCTTGTGACACTGACCACTCCCTTAACAGGATACCTCTTCCCAATGGTCATCACAGCAGGGTGAGGAGCCCTCGTCTGAAACGGATTCACTGTTTGGTATATTGGGTATGGGACCCAAGTTGAGATACAACATCTGTTTATGTTTATGAATACCATATATACATAGCCCGAAAATAACTTTAATATTACTGCACCTGTATTTTGACATTCAAGAGTCTCAGGAGATCAGGTGTAGAGTTTTCTACTTGTGGTTCCATATCAACTATAAAAGAGTTTGAAATTTTGGATTTTCTGATTAGAGATATTCTGCATTATCTTACTTTATATTTATTGTCTAATGCATGAGCTGTGTGTATTTCACATATAACAACAGAATATCATGATATTCACATTGTCCGGACATTGTCTTTTTTTTCCTCAAATAATGTATCTCAGAGACCTTCACATTCTAAAACATAGACATGGTCTTTATTACTTTAAATGCTTGT
>NW_021621002.1:4232858-4240944 GCF_004785775.1 Grammomys surdaster | reverse complement strand
ATACGTATATACGTATATACACATACATATATATATATGTGTGTGTGTGTGTGTGAAATAACCATATTGCTTTCCTATTGCTTCTGTTACAAATTTAACACAAACTTTTCTGCTTAAAACAATACATTTATTGTCTTACAGTTCTAGAGATCAGAAGTCTGAGATTGGTTTCACTGGCTTTTTGCTTTAATGAACATTTATTAAATGCTTACCTAGTCCACTGCAGCTTTAGAAACTGTAGGTGATAAAAAACCTTTTATTTTAAAATTTTCTCTTCTCAGGGAGTTCAAATCAATGAGGTGAAGCAGAAGTTGTGACGGTTGAACTTCATGGTCGTCTTGATGAGACTTGGAGGCTCCTGAGTTATACTTGTGGGGATGTCTATGTTTCTAGAGTTTTGTTTTGTTTTCTGAGAAAGGAAGACCTAACCTGGGGGGCACCAAGGCAAGGGGAGAGAGAGAGAGAGAGAGAGAGAGAGAGAGAGAGAGAGAGAGAAGAAGGAGAAGGAGAAGGAGAAGAAGAAGGAGAAGAAGAAGAAGGAAGAGGAGGAGGAGGAAGAGGAAGAGGGAGGGAGGAAGGGAGGAGGGAGAGAGAGAGAGGGAGAGGGAGAGAGAGAGAGAGAGAGAGAGAGAGAGAGAGAGAGAGAGAGAGAGAGAGAGAGGAGGAGCAACCTGTGTATCTCTCTGTTTCTTAACTGTGGTCACAGTGTGATCAGCCACCCAGGTCTCCCACCACCATGCCTTCCCCACCATGTTGAATTGTATTCCCTCTAACTGTGAGCCACAATAAACCCAGCCTCCCTTAAGTTGCTCTTGACAGGTATTTGTCATAGCAATAGACATAACTAATCCAGAATGCTCACATGACTTGACTCAGGAATATCAGTGAACTGCAAGCAAGAAAATGACAAGGACAAGAGGTTCCAGAGCAGGAAAGGAAATCACAGGGCAGCTGGCCAGCTCTGGTGACAAAAAAATATAGAAGTTATTTTCCCATTGTTAAAAGGAGTTTGCTCATTGTCCATTTTTCTAACAGGACTGAATCACCGAAATGTTCAGTGACATTTTTAGTGTAAACAGAACAACAAGAAAGCATCTTTAATGTTCTTGAGACACTAGAAACAAAAGATTACAGTTCAGATCTGGAGCCACACCGCAGAAGATTCAATTCTACATTTTTCCAGTTGTGTGACCTTGGGCATGCTAATTTCTCTCCTCTGGGCCTTGGTTGTTTTCTGTCAATCAGATATCTCACAGGATGTGAGAACTAACCATACTCGAGTCCGTTAAGTGTTAGGATTGGACCTGGCATGAATTGTTGTTCAGTTTATTTCCTAAACAGGAATGACTTCACTCATTCACACAGAACCTAATCTAATGCTCCAACTGGTTCTGAATTGACCATGGAGGATTTCAATGGTTTACAGGGATCCGCTTGCCAACTAGCAAGGCAGGTTTGATGTAGGACTGGCTGGCCTTCCCTGGACTCCTCATGAAACAGTAGCACTAAGAAATTTACAAGCAGGGGGCCTGCATTTTCTAGGGTACTGACATCTGCAAATTCTGCACTTCCCCTGTATGGTATGGTCACTGGTGAATTTGCTTCCATTCCATATGCTCATTACTAAGCAAGACAAGTTACATCCAGGGCACTGAGCCTGACATTCTCTTCTCAGCATCTTAAAGAACCTCTCCTTCTACACATACAGCCTGGAAATCCCAGTTTCAGCAGGGGCACTCTTCCAGTCAGTCCAGTCCCATCTGCCTTTGAAATCTCCGATATCCCTGTTCCTTTGAGACTCTGACTCTTCTCCCCCTTTGAAACGACCAACCAGGCTGGCCTCACCTGGTCTTTAACAGAAGGCTGGAAACAAAACAGCCGACTGGTAAAGGTGCAACAATGTATCCGACCTTGAGAGCATCCAAATCCCCGCTTCCATGTGCAGTTTGGGTCGACCGACTCACTTGTATTTGCAAAACTTGGGTCTTAAACGCTAAGGGCAGCTGGCTTCATCTGCAAACACATGTTCTAAAAGCCATTTGAGCTGAATAAACACTTAGCGTCTGCTTCCAAACTACCAGGGCTGTTGTTCATTGCTTCAAAACTGTCAGCTTCTATTTTAAAGCAAAATCCGCAGACCTTTTAAGTGTTTTTAACAAAGGGGGAAAATTAAGGAGAGAAAAAAAAGAAAAGAGACACTCTGCTACTTGTCTTTTCTTTATTGCAAATTAGCTACATGTTCAGAAAGCAGGTGTCTCAGTGCACTCTGGACCAGGGCTTCTTTGAGGCAGATGCACCCCACAGCTAATGACATTTCTATTTCAAGTCAAGCCCCTCACCTGCATGAGCCCCTACTTAGATGTCTTGTGATATAGCTTATCTTAATGCTCATACCAGTAGGTCAAGCCTCATCTCTGCAAACCTGAGAGTATTCATCATCCATACTCTTTTTGAAAAGGATGTGTTTGCAGATGTCGCTGTGAGGGTCCCTGCATGTGTCAGACAGGGCAGCAAACCTCAGCAGAGAGAAGAATGAGAACCAGGTGCAGATTGACTTCATCAACCCTGTTCAGACTTGGGTGTCTAATTCCAGGCAGCTCATTGTCAGCGTATTTAAAATACAGTACAATTTGGGAAAAGGTTTCCAAGCAACAATCAGTCCAATCAGGTACACAATAAAGCTTAAGGTGTGACTACATAGGAACTCCTTTACAAAAGAACAAGTGACCGTGAGTGTGAGTTCTACAGCTGAAAGGCCTACACTCTAATGTGGTCCTTGACCTATAACACTGAGGTCAGCAGGCCATAAAATGCATGTGACATCTCCCCTAAGGATAGGCAGTGGTCTAGGGAGGGAAGAGTCTGGGATAATCATCCTGGGAAATTTGAGCTAGACCTGCCTCAAGAGTGGGTGAGTTCTTCTCCCTCCATAGATCGCAAAAATGTCACAAGGTTCTTACCAAAATCCACTCTCTGCTTTCTGGATAGAATGCAGGTATTTGATTTTATCTCCTCCATGGAAGAGACACTCCTTCGTGATAAACATTCTTAGTTCTCTTAATGCTTCTCTGTGAATACAAGGACCCCTGTGGCCCCAACCATTAGCCAGCTGCCCTTAGCATCTAAGTAACATTCAGGTGGCCAAACTGCAAATAGAAGCAGGGTGTGCCCAGGGTCAGAGGAATTACTGTGTCTTTACTGCTAGTCCGTTCCTGGTGTGTTTTCCAGCCTTCTGTTAATAATCAGGATAGCTTCATGAAGGTCACATGTCCTGTGCCATGCTAATGGCCTCTGTGAGGTTCAGGGTAAGACATTCTTGGTCAGGGTGTTCTCAAAGTTTCTGATTCTGCTCTGAGGATGCTTCATCTATCAGATAACTCCAAGGGCTGAGAAGTTATTCTTCAAAGTTTACTGCACACTTCATAATCTTACAGAAAAGGGTCTGGGACCAGGGAGAGAACAGGGTGCTTATTTACAGGGTTTTCAAGCACAGTGTTATTAATCTCTTGGGCAAAATAGCTATTTGAAGGGCAGGTCTTATGCACTGTAGAATATTTTGCAGCATCCCTGGTTTCTGGGAACAGAACATTGCTCTGCCCTTGCCCTTCAGACTGTGATGGCTTAAAAAAAAAAAAAAAAAAAAAACAAACCTTCAGAAACTGTTAAATGCCTCAGGGCAAAATCTGTGCATGAGCCAAGGTTTAATCATCCATTCCTGCAAATTCTCTGCTCAAAAATATTTCTCCCTGCTGCTGATAGACAAGACTTCTCCTACTTTGAATGTTGTCTTAGGGCTTTGATTGCTGGGAAGAGACTCCATGATCAAGGGAACTCTTAAAAAGGACAATATTTAATTGGGGCTGGCTTACAGTTTCAGAGGGTCAGTCCTGTATCATCATGGTGGGAAGCACAGTGCTGGAGAAGAAACCAAGAGTTCTACACTTGATCAGAAATCAGTCAGGAGAAGGCTGGCTTCCAGGAAGCCAGGAGAAGGGTCTCAAAGCCATTCCCAAAGTGACACACTTCCTCCAACAGGGCCACACCTCCTAATAATGCCACTCCCTGGGGAAAGCATATTCAAACCACCACAAATGCCAAATTCAATATTCAAATGCCAATAGTCATTTATAGATGACATGGTCTTAAATATAGAAAAAAAATTAAGGAACATGCATGTAATCACAGCTATCAGAATCAGCTCTCTATATACCAATAATGAATAATAGAGCTCCCCCCACCCTCCCTTTTTAGGGCATTGAGCATCAAACTCAGGTGCTTGCCCATTTCAAGCAAGTGTTCTAACATTCACTTGGCTACCCAGTCCTTGAATATCTGAATATAAAATAAAGAGAACAATTCTATTCACAACAGAATCAAAAAGAACAAAATGCTTAAGAATAAATGTAACACTAGAAGTAGGAGCTTGAACATGGGGAATGCCCTTGGAAGAACTATGGACAACCTGAGGAAAAGACACTCACTGAAAGTCTTAACAACTGTGGTTATTCTGACTTATTTAATTAAGACTGTTTTCTAACAAGAGACAAAAGGGCCTGGATTAGATGGGAAGGGATAAGGTTTGGATCCAAGCAACTGAATCTAGCAGTGAAATACCTGACCTCCATAACTCAATGTTCAAAGGCCCCAGTGGGTTAATACCAGCCCAGGATCTTTGCTTTCTTTTTTTTAATTTAAAAACTGAGTACAATGTATATATTTTTAGTTGTCCAAGCATCACTTACACATATTTACATACATTAATTTTAAATTCTGTTTATTTTTGAGATTATACTTTAATTACAATATTCTCCCTTCCCTTTCCTCTCTCCAAAGCCTCTCAGATACCCCTTCCCAATGTTCTTCAAATTCATGGCTCTTTTTTTTAATAGTTTATACAATATATTTTGATCATGTTTTACTTCTCTCTCAACTCCTCCCAGATCTTTCCACTTCCCTTCCCACCCAACTTCATATTCTTCCCGTAAAAAACAAAAACAAAAAAACCCAGAAAATCAAAACAAACAAAAACCTGTAAGATAAAAAAAATGACACACACACAAAACAAAACAAAACAAAACCCACAATGGAGTTCTTTTCATTTTGAGAAAAATAAATAAACAACTTTCAGATATCTGTAAATGATGGTTTTGTTATCTAGAACTAAGCAAATGAAAATATCATTTTCATTTATGCACACTGTGAAACATTATTGAGATACTAAAGGCATGTGAGCTGCAAACACCAGGGAATTAACATCTGTGCAAATATCTGTTTACATGATAGTTTATATCCCCTCTAGGATGAAGGCTCCTGAGGGCTGTTTGGTACATAGTAAAGACACCAGGTCGTTACTTGAATGAATGAAGAGCAGAAGTGGGGGGTGGGGTGTTCTAGTGGATTCGAACCAAGATATCAGGAGTTGTAACACCTGGGAAATAAAACCTGATGTGGGTGTGTGATGTATCAAAAGACAGAGACCTGAAATTGATAAGCATGTGTTCTCTGAAGCCAGCCCACCTGACTCTGAATCCCAGGGCTACCAAATTCTATCTCCGTGTTCTTGGGCTCGTTACCTTTCTTCATTTCCCTGGGCCTCAGTTTTCTCATCCATGAGATGAAGGTAAAATAAGGATTTTATGATCGTTACTGATTGTCAGCTTGCTAAGTTCTAGAATCCCTTAGGAGACAAATGTATGGCATGTCTGGGAAAGCATTTCTAGACTGGGCTATTTATCCCCCTTTGTCACCCTAATCCAGAATGTTTGGCAGACCCCTTTCTTCATGTCTTTAAGTTGACATTGTGCCCTGTAATCTGACTGTATTGGTGCCTTTGATGTTGGTTGCAGTGATTCTTCCTTAGGTACCTGTTGGGTTTCCTCTTGAAGTTTTTGTGTTATAGCCCCTCTCTGTTCTGAGAACACTGAAAAATTATGAAATCTTAAATATGAAAGACAAATGTATGCAGCTTTTAAAAATTGGGGTCCTTAGATTCAGGTACTGCATTAGAAGTCAAGAAACTAGTCATGCATAAAGATGTGTGTCTGTAATCTCCGCACTGAAGAGGCTGAGGCAGGAGACTCCTCAGTTTGAGACCAGCCTGATCTCCATGGTGAGACCATGCCTCAAAATTAATAAATAATCAAACCAACATTACCATATAAATGGGGAAACTTCTCAAAACTTACTGTAGCTTCTCAGTTTACACCACAAACCCCAAATGAGTCTACAAGAAGCATTGCGTTTTGTCCTGGTGAGATTCTTATGTTTAATAAATAAATTCAAAATTACAGGAATTTTGCAAGAATAGTCCCAAAACTTCCCACACATCAATCACCGTTCTTGCTTGCTTCTATGGCATGGGGAAAAAAGGCTTTAATTGGCTTAGACATCCAGATCATAGGCCGTCTCGGGCAAGACAAACTCAAGACAGGATCCAGGAGTCACAGACCGAAGCAGAGACCATAGAACACTGCTTGCCCCTCCTGCCTTGCTCGGCCTGATTTCTTACACACTCCAGGGCTGCCTAACCAGGGGTGGCACCACCCACAGTGGGCTGGATCCTTCTGCATCAATAACTATTTAAGAAAATGACCCCACAAACTTGTCTGCAGGCCAATCTAATGGAGGCATTTTCTCAGTTGAGGGGTCCCTCTTCCCAGACGAACCTAGCTTGTGTCAAGTTGATAAAAACTAGCCTATGAAATCAGCGGCTGCATTCAGATTTTACTAATTACCCTAATAATGTCTTTCCTAGCAAAATGATTGAACACACATCCACATGTTGCCTGTCATGCGTCTTCAGTTTAGAAAACTCCATAGTTTCCCCCAGACTTTTAGGACTATGACATCTTCTAAGATAATGGGCAAGTTACCTTGTAGAATGTTGCTTGACTGTTTCCTTATAGGTCAGGCCATGCATACATCTTTGGCAGGAATATCTAAGACGATGTAAATGTTCCTGGCAGCCTATCAGCTGTCTCGTGATTTGCATTTGATGATGTGCCAGTGAATGCTACAGTTGATCCAGGTGGTTTCTGCTGGGTTGCTGGATTACAAAGTAATTCTTTCCCTTTGTAATGAATAGGTCTTTTATGCAAGGGCACTCTGGGGCTATGTAACCATTCCACTTGTCTTCTAAATTTTGCCTGCAAATTTCGGCATTCATTGATGTGTCTTTCATGAACTAATTATTATTATGATTGTTGCCAAATGGTGGTTTCCTGTTTCCATTGTTTCTTTTACATTCAATAGCTGGCATCCATTGGCATGGAGAACTTTCTCATCATCTCCCTCTTTCCCAAAGCTGCATGGTGTCCACATTTTATTTAATTACAATCAATCCCGAGGACATATTTTTTGTTGCCCACAGGGTCCTAGTGTCCCCAGTGGTTTGAATTGGTTTTCCTGTCAGTTTGACATGCTCCATCCTGTCCTGAGTGCGTCTTCATGTTTCAGCATCTCAGTGTCAAATTGTCTCCACACTTAAAAACAACCAAAGCCAGTTGGGCTTTCAGGGCTACAGCCTGGACACCAGTCAATGCTTTCTGAGGCCTCTTCTCTTCTGCTGGTAGAATATATTTTGTCACAAATCTGTGTGCTTGGCAAGGGAACTGCTACTGGTCTATTGCTGCTTCCAGAGACTCAGTGCATAGAACCGTGACAAAGTATCAATATTCTGTAGGAGTCCCTAACCGTACCGCCGCTTCAGGTGAAACACAATTGGTCCACCTTTTCATATTTAAATTTTCCTTATCAGACAGCTGAAAACCTGGCTCCATAAGCCTTCATATACTTATTTGTTTGCTTAAATCCTGCTGCGTACAGCAAATCTGCTAATCCATTGGGCCACCTTTCAGTCAGCAACCTTCTAACTATCCTGCTTATATATATCTGATGGATTTTTAGGTGAATTACTAAACAGGGAAGGAAGGCAGAAGGGAGTGACAATACAAAGGGAAAGGAGGAAAATATTAATGGGGTTCCTGATTGGAGATAATTCCGAGAATAGAAAGTCTATAGATTAGAAAAACAAAATACAAAGAGAGAGAGAGAGAGAGAGAGAGAGAGAGAGAGAGAGAGAGAGAGA
>NW_021621002.1:4198118-4232848 GCF_004785775.1 Grammomys surdaster | reverse complement strand
GAGAGAGAGAGAGAGAGAGAGAGAGAGAGAGAGAGAGAGAGAGAGAGTTGGTGCACTGAGAAAGTCATTCTTGTTCATAGGTTAGATTGTGCCTAAATAATTGAGGCCCGCATCTGTTATTGTTTAAAACAGCAAATGTTGTGAGTGGCCCTGCAGGTTAAATTCTCTTTGTTTGGGCTTAGCAGTCTTTGTTGCTTTGGCTTCATTCTCCCTCTCTCTGAGGGACTCCAGTCAGCACAAGCTGACAGGGATCACAAGTCAGGGTGAGGATGCTATGAAATCAAAGCTTCGGGTGTTCCTCACGGGGTGGACACACCTCACTCCATCACTCCTGAAACTATTTCTAGGTCAGTGGGAGTCACATGACTATACCTAGTTTTGAGTGACTGTCTATGAGAAGACAGAAAGAACCACAGAAATGGTTTTCTCCCATTTATTAGGAAAATCTAGCAATATTTAGACTATGCCGAAACATCTAAAGTGGGGTTTTGTTTTGGTAAAGAAATGTATTTCTCATAATCAATACTTTTGAATTCTAAGGTAAGATGTGCTGTTATGGCCATTAAGAAAACCATTTTAAAGTGGCTTGCATTGAATTTTCATGAGACTTTAATCTGAATTCAGAGAAATTCACATAGTTTTGACTCTGAAATTGTCTCAGCACAGGGATCAGTCAGCAATTCTCAAACCTGGCCTCAGCTGAGAATCACCAAGAGAACATGAGGCACGATGTCCAGGTGGATCACACTCTCGGATGCTGAGGTGGGTCGGGGTACAATCTAGAGGGTGACGTTTTAAAGCTACATGGGTGAGCCTAGGGCAGAGGCAGAGCTCACATTAGATGCCCTGACGCCAGTCCTAATGTCAGTGTGTTTCCCACTTGTCTTTTAGTCTGCATGATAGACACTTCCCTCAAAGATCCCAATAACTCCTAAGACCAGGTGACATATTCTTACATCCCACTGTCCTCTCTCTCCCATCTTATCCCCTGTGGTACTGTGCTAAATTTACCAGGATGCTTTGCTACCTATAGCTGTAAGCTTAATAAAGGTAAGGACAGGTCTTCATTTATGGAAGACCCAGCCCTTGACATTAATGTCTCGTTGACCATAGGTGCTCAATCGCTGTATGTTGTCTCCATCAGTATCTTAGTGCACAGTGTTAGGGTTAGAGTTATTTCCTCATTGCTTTCTCTTCCAGCATAAGGCTTGGGAGCATAGTTGTGGGATTACGAAAGATGGATCCAGAGTTAGAAGATTTGTTTATTCATAACCTTCATGAATAACTGATAAAACAAACTTGGCCTAAAGATACAATAGACACTTGTTGAGAGTGCATCTCATAGCAGGTCAAACATCTGACGCCTGTTGGGATTGTATCTTCTCTTGGATGGCTAGACACACCGCAGACTTTCTTAAGAGAATCACAATAGTGAGCCTATTTGCTTAAGCGCAATGAACCTGTATGCCTGTTAGTAACACGGAAAAGTAGCAAGCACATCACTTTCAGGGAAAAGTACAAGCTATCCTTTGGGTCTTTTCTGTTTGGCTGCCTTCCTCTTATGGTTCAGCAGAAGTTAAAAGAGGGCAGGTTTTAATCAAGAAGTCTCCAAATCAAATTGCCATTCCACGACATGACATTCCACCTGAGACCCTCAGGCCTGTTTCTTATTTCCTGTGGGCACCAGTTTTGCCATATGTAGGGTGGAGAAGACACTTGACCCCACAAGTAACAGCCCTGTGGGAGAGTCTGGTCATTAGTTGTCTACAGAGCTATGATCAGTGTGGTACTGAGGTGAGTATCTTATGGACCTCCACTGGCGGCTTTCCTCAGCCCAAGAGACAATTTCCTCATGTCTATGTGGTTATTATGCTCAGGGTTATTTCTCTGCTTCCCCTTTCCCCTCCACATCCCTACCTCATTTAAGACAGGGTTCTGCTCTGTTGTCCAGGCTCCAGTAATTCCCTCTTATCTCAGTCACCCAAGCACATGCTGCTGTGTCTTTCCTTCCCTCCTGCATCATTTCTGAGTCAACCTGGGCCTTGGAACCCAAGCAGCGGCACAGTGACGGGAAAGACATGGCAGCCGGAAGGGTCGTGTGTGCAACAATGGTGCAAGTGTAGACGACTAGAGACACAAGCCTCTGCTCACTAATTTCAAATGTGCCATTTCCTTTAAGTTATTTATTGTAATACTTCAAAGCATATTTTGTAAAATTAATAAAGTCTGAGCAATTTGAAACCTTTCCAGTTGGGTTTTCTGAAGCATCTCCACTGAGAAAGACAGCAATTGGAACCCTGAGGGAATGATTTGATCCACAGGCCAGGGACGGCGGGATTAAGGAGGGTTGGTTTATGTTTCTAGAATGCCTTTCTATTTCTGGAGAAAATGCATTCCAGTTCCATCTCATGGCAGCAGGTGGACTTAAACCACAGAAGTACTGACCAGCTAACAAGGGAACTTGTACTCTAGATCACACTGCTTACATTTGTAATATGGAACATGGAATAAAGCAATCAGACAGTAAAAATAATGGTTGCCACTGAACTTTGTGTGTGTGGTATTGACATGTTCATATGCATAAGTACCTATGTGTTCATAGGCCAGAGGGCCAGAGGTCAACCTTAGGTGTTGTTCCTCAGTATGGAATTCACTAACTTTATCTATTTAGTGTGTGTGTGTGTGTGTGTGTGTGTGTGTGTGTATGTGTGTCTGTCTGTCTGTGTCTATGTCTATGTGTGTATATAGGTGTTTGTTCATATGTGTGTTGTAATTGTGTGTGTGTGTATGGGGCTGGAGGCCAGAGTTGAATCTTATTAATCAAGATGATCATATACCCATCTCTATCTGCCTATCTATCTATCTATCTATCTATCTATCTATCATCTATTCTGTGTGCCTCTGTGTGTGTGTTGGTGTTTGTTCATGTGTGTGTGTGTGTGTGTGTGTGTGTGTGTGTGTGTGTGAGAGAGAGAGAGAGAGAGAGAGAGAGAGAGAGAAAGAGAGAGAGAGAGAGAGAGAACGCACCAATGCCACAGCACACTTCTGGAGACAGCATTTGGAAGTTGATCTTTGACCTGGTTTTGAGACAGTCTCTCCTGTTTCTGCTTCTGTGCTAGCCGCTGTTCTTGTTTCTGCTATACGTTGCTTGTTGGCAGGCTGGAGTTACAGATGTGCACCACTGCTTCTGGCCCTTTTTAGAGGTGCAGGGGCTCTTTGCAAGGATCAACCTCGGGTCATCAGCATACCTCACAAGTGCTTTACATGCTAAGCCATCTCCCCAGTCCTGCCTTGTTTTCTGAGACAGTGCTTTGCACTGGGACCTGGGACTCACTGGTTAGAGGTGGTTGGTTAGCCAGAAAGCCACGGGGAACCTCCTGGCTCTGATGCCCCAGTGCTGGGATTACAATCATGCCATGATGTCTCAATATTTATGTGGGTTGTGGGGATTGAATTTAAGTCCTCACACTGCTGAAGCCAGCACTGTGAAGACTGATTTTCTGAATCAGCCTTCATTGAACTTTATGAAATGGATGCCAACTTATGCATGAAACTATTAGGGTTGTGCGAGGACCCGTGTTAGTTTTGCCTGGTAGTTTGTTTCTAGGCTTCACGTTGAGATGAGGAACTGACATCAACACTTACCAGCCCTTGTGTCACGGAAGGCTGATTCTGCAGGATACTCTGTGCGTAAAGATGTCGTGATGTGATGAGTTTGGTAATGTTTTCATGTGTTTCTCTCGACTTGTCAATTCACGAAGCCATCGGCCTGTTATGGATTAGAGCACTCGAACAATAGCAAGCCTGATCAGTGTTACTTTATTTCCTTACTTACTTTTTGAGATTGTGATGTAATTACATCATTTCCTCCTCATTCTTCCTTCCAAACCCTCCCATGCACAAATATATGGCCTCCTCCATTGTTGCATACGTATGCACACACACACACACTCCAAACAGACAAATACAACACACGGAGTACATATAAAGTTCCTTGTATGTGTGTTTTCAGGGCTGACCATTTGATATTGCTGACCAGTGTGTTTAACTCTGTGATTCCGACATTTCTGTTTTTAGTTTATAAAAAATTATATTTTACAAACTTACATTTTATAAATAATGTGATTTCCACATTATTTTTATTTTTACAAAGAAGTATTATATTTACTGACATCTAAAGACTTGCTATGATCTGAGATGGCTGTTGGGGAATTCTGAAATTGTGTCAGTTAGATATATTGACTGGCCTATAAAACATCCCTTTTGGAACAGAATTGCAATAAGAATTATGTAAATTTTTACAAGAAGCATAATTTGATTTATAACTAGTCAGAATGAGGTTTTTTTTGGTAAGGATTTTAATTAAGATGTGATTTTTATATCATATGCTCAGTGTACAATTTGATGATGGTTTAGGTATCCTTGAAGTTGAATGGTCAGTGCCACAGCCAATTTTGGAGCATTTTCATTGTCTTAGAAAAGGAACCCTGTCCCCTTTAGCTATAGAACCTATCCCTCCATCCTCTGAACCCATAACTAACTAACTAACTAACTAACTAACTAACTAACTAACTAGCCTGTTTTCTGTCATTATAAATAGCCCAGTGCAGACATATCTTGTGAGTGGGTTTACACAGTAGGCCTCCTTTTGCTTGGTTTCTTTCAGTTGATATGACAGTTTCAAAGTTTATCTCCATTGCCATACACACCAGTCTACCACTTCTCCAGCAATAGAGTTTTGAAGATCTACAGAAGATCAGAAAATGAGAGAAAAAATGGGCAGGCTGGGTTGTCACCCTGTAGGGACCCAATGCTTTCTACTGTTGGCTGCCATGGTGAGTACGTATTGTGGCCCAGACAGTCCTCTCTGGGAAGGGACTCCACTGAAATAGAAATGGCTGCATCCAGTAAGAGCTGCCATCTGCTTCCCTTTTCCAATATTGTCATATAATTTTATGCTCCAAGTCTTTTTTATACGTGTTGAATTCTTCACTGTGAAGTCTGCTTTCCAAAAGTCTGGTTGATGCAGACATGTGTCTTTGACATGTAGGGCACAGAAGCTACACCTGTGTCTCTCAAAGAGAGCCTTAAGTGTGAGGTGCTCACACTTGCTTCCTGCCTATTTCCCAGGCTTTAGGAGAGTATTTGGGAGAGGGGCACTGGCACTTGAGTTAAAACTTTGAAAATACAAGAGTGGTCATGCATTCAAATATCTGGGAGATGGAACCGTGTAAAGTGAAGCACAACAATTTTCCTAAGAGCCCCGGGGCAGGGAGAGGGCAGTTTCTTTTTCTTGACAAATCTGTCTATTGAATTTATCACCCAATCAAACCCTCCGAGAAGCAAAAAAGAATGGGGAGGGAAAAGGAGCTCGAAGCTAGCTATAGTCATGCTTGATTATAATTCTAACACTCAGGAGGACGAGGCAAGAAGGTCAAGATTTCTGGGCCATTTTAAACCACAGAGTGAGTAATCAGAGGCACATGAGCGCAAGTGTGCGCGCACACACACACACACACACACACACAGAGACACAAAGTGGGGAGGGGAATGGGAAGGCGGAGAGGGAGAGGGAGAGAAAGAAGGAAAAGGGACAGAGATATCTTCCAGGGATGAGGTTTCTTGGAGGCTACAGCTTCTATCCTGGGTTGTAGCATGCCTTTCCATCCATGGCTACCTGCTTGCTAATGTCACTACAACACAACATCCCTTCTTTTAGGTTGCAGAGTTCAAGGGCCTTTGATGGCTGCTGGGATGTCTTGGAGGTGTGGCTGGTGCTGGCTTTGCTGATCTACACACAATCTGGGCCTGTTCCCTCCTAGTCACTCTCGCTATGTTCAGTCTGTGTTCACTCAGGAATCTTGATACTGAAGCTCTGAGACCAGGGAGACCATGATGCTTTTATTTCCCCTGTTTGTAGCGCTGCTATCGACAGATAATCGGCACACGGCAGCAAGTGAGACAGGCCCCGTTCCCGGGGAATTTACAATCAGACTCAGAGTCTTCTAAACCAGGATGTCTTTTGGTTCCTGTGGATTCCATGAAATAACCCAGGACATCAAAAACTCATTTCTGTCCTGAGCCCCCTAGAGACAATTCTAGTGAGTAAAAACAAGCTTTTACATGGCTATCACCTCTCTGTATGTGTCACTTGCCTCCTAACATGGCTACCTATAGGATTTAGTAATGACCTTTGATGGAGGCTAAGCAAGGTTAAGTGAGACATAGTTGGGACTGGCTCTAAAAATGACCCCAGATCCCATTTTCTTTTAATGAATTAGCACTGCCATAAGATACTGAAAAATGTTGATATTGACCCTCAAGTTGAAGCAATGCCTGAAAGACCACTTACAGGTAACTATAAAGAGTTAAGTCAGCCTAACAATAAGGACAGAGGTCTTTTGGTTGACTCTGATGCTGTAGTAGAATGAAGGTAGACTTTCAGTAACCAACAATGGAAGATTAAGAATTAGAAGCATAGGACTGGAGTGATGGCTTAGCAGTTAAAAGTGCTAGCTGCTCTTCCAGAGGAGGAAGACTGGAGTTCAATTCCCAGCACCTCTATGGCAGCTCACAATTATCTGTAACTCCAGTTCCAGGGAACCTAACACCTTCATACAGATACACTTGTAGGAACAGCACCAATGCACATAAAGTAATAAATAAATAAATAAATAAATAAATAAATAAATAAATAATTAAAAAGAAAAGACTTGAAAATACCTGTATCTTTCCTGTGAAAACTGGTGTCAAATTCTGTGCCTCTCAGATACATTGTTCAAGTTCTAGGTACAAGAAGAAAGGCTGGAGGTTGGGTGTGGCCTCTTCTGTTTGGGAAGGTTTCTTGGGTCTTGGGTGTTCCATATAACTTCTACTTACATCTCATTGGCCAGAACTTAATCATACAGATAACGTAGATTTGAGAGTGCCATGTGGCCTTCGCTGGAGAGCATTCCAGCTGTGCTAGTTATCTTACACATGGTTTTACACAGCATCCCTGACACAGACAACTTAAGAAAGGAAGGGCTTCTTAGGCTCACAGTTCGAGGCCACACGTGGTCCTGGTGGAGAAGTCACTATGGGAAGAGGCTGAGGCAGCTGGTTACACTGTGTCCACAGTCAGGAGGCAGAAAACATTTTCTCCTTCCTATTCAATCCATGGAATGGTGTGGCCCATAGCTAAACTGAGTGTCCCATTTCCATTAACCTCACCTAGTTAATTTTTCACAGGAACACACAATGGCTTGCCTCATCTAGACCCTTCCTCACAGTGTATCTGGAGGTTTGCCTCCTAGGTGATTCTACACAGTTAAGCTGATGGTCAAGGTGAATTGTCATAGGGCCCAAATGTGCTTAGGAATCTGGATACAGACAGGAACTCAGTCTTGCTCTGGTCTATTCCGTGCTTTGTTTTATAGTAAATTTTAGGTGTAGTCTCTCAGTCAAACTGGATGGATCTTCATTTTGGTCAACAAACACTGATTGATGCCCATTGTATTCAGATATTGTGTTAAAGGCTAAGGGCAGGACAATCGGCGAGACATAACATGAACTGCATGTTCACTGTGCTTTTGGCCTACTGTCTCATCGAGACATGCCTGGGAAAGCTGAGACTTTGATATTAGGAGATGTAAGAAGCTTAAGGAAGTGGGGTTGGTCTTTAGGTCACTGGAGATGTGTCTTCAGAGATGTTTTGGGAACTTCTGGCTCTTCTTCCTTTTTCTGCACTAGTTTGAGATGTGGCTGGCTACTCTGACACTCTTTGACCATTGCTATATTCCACCCTCTCCAGTAGCCAAAGCAGTGGGGTTTCCTGCTATTGTGCTCGAGCCTCCAAACCCTATAGCCTTTCTCCTGATTTGCCTCACAATTGTAATATATTTGATTGAAGTAATACAAAGCTGGCTAATACATCATCAGAAGTTACCGAATTACACACTTACATGATAAATTGTGTGGTATGCATATTGCTTCCTAACAAAACTATTTTTTAAATAGGAATATCCTGCATCTGAATTTGAAGAATCCTAGATGCCGAGGGTTCAGAGCATGGTGTTGTCATAGAGAATAACTTAGAACAGTAGTTGTTCTCAAAGTGTGGGTGGCCCAGGCCCAGCAGCAGCAGCTTCACCCAGGAACTTGCTAGAAATTCATACACTTGGGCTTTCATCCACATCTACTTAATCAGACACAGTAAGGGAAGGTGGGTATGGAAGCCTACCTGAAGATACTCGTATCACATATACTCCAGTTCAAGAACCATTGGATAAGTGTGTGGATGAACTGAGGGAAGGCGCACAGGATATTACTTCAGTCATCCAGGTCAGAGATGATGAAGAATTGCCATTAGTGACCTGAGATAATCCAACAGAGTGGAGATGAAAAAATAGACAGAGAATCATTTCTGAAAGAGTTCATGTTTGTCAGCTTTCCATGACTATGACAAATACCCAATATGAGTTAACCTAAAACTAAAACGATTCATCTTAGCTTGCAGTTTTGGAAGCTTCAGAGGCCCTGTCACTCTGCTCTGTTGAAGTACTGTATGCCAGGGTGGGAACATATGGCTGAGGGGGCTGTTCATCTCTTGGCATCTGGGAAGCAAAGAGAAAAAGGCCAGAGTCCCAATAGTCCTTGTATCAATGCCCACCCTCAATGACCCAACTTCCTTTCATGAGGCCCCACATGAAGCCCCACACCCTAGAGGGTCTTTAGAATTGGAAAAACACTTTAAAGCCAATGGGTAGCAAGTCCTAATATACTTATTTATCGTGGTGGCATCAGAGTCAATGGCCGATGCTGATGACGAGGAGTGTATTAGGAAGTAACGTAAACATCACAAACTGACAGCCACCAACATTTTAGAGAAGGGAAGAAAAAAGTAATAAGAATGAATTAAGCTTTGACCCCCTGCTTAACAGTCTTTTGAATTCCTTGTGAACCAGCTAAATGCTAACCTGTTAACAGGACAAGTATTTAAAGAGAAGTATAGGCCTAATATGTCAGGAAGAACTAACTAAGCTTAGAAATGGGTTTGAATATTCTCTCTGATAAGGTGATCAGGGCAAGACTTAATACTTACATATCCTTCTAGACTATTTAAAAAATGCAAAGAGGGTAAGACTCTGTTGTTGAAAACACCACATACTTTGGTCATAAGACTTGAAAAAATTAAAATGACCTCCTCCCCTGTGGCCAGATTTCATGGGTTCCAGGTGTTAAGTGGATGCTGGGAAAGAAAGGTACCAAGAGCCTCACTCAACTGTGAACTCTGTGCGCTACAATAGGGAGTCTCCTGGAAAGATATGCTCATTGGTACAATAGTGCTAGGAATGTTTTGAAGATGTAAAGTTTATTCAGTAGGAGAGAACTCATTCCTACTATTGTAAACTTGGCCAAGTGCCTGTGACAAGAAATGTCATAGACCCTAGGAGAAAGCATACTACCACAATATCCAACCGCCTTCTTAATACTTATACACATAGATTAGGACAGCTCTCACCTCCTATCAGAGATGCTTCTGTTGGAAGTGAATGGAAGTTAACACTGAGAAACACAAATAGTCAAAGAGCACAGAATAAGTGACTATGGAGTGTTCACCCTGAGATGGATCAAACCCATTCCCTACAAAGCTCAGAGAACAATGGGCAAAAGGAGTGAGAAAGACTGTAATAGCTAGAGGTCAGGGAGGATGGCTGCAAAACAGTGTCTTTTGGACACTTGCAATTGCACTCAAGAGCTTGCAGCAGCTATGGATGCAACACAAACCCTCCCCAAGATCAATCTGGTCAACATTCCAGTATAGAAGGGGGTGATGCTCAGAAGGCCCTGATCCTAGCTGAAAAGTCAATTCTGGAATTTCAGTTTCTTTAAAAAGATGGAAATATTATAAGAATGTGTTTTCATTTTAATCGCAGGGATATAGGGCTACTTTGGACCGACTGCAGCAGCCAATTACGATTTGCCTTCCGCTCTAGAGGAGGCATGTTTTTTCCAGATGCAGATAGTTTCTTTGATTGTATGAAGTTTGAAATTCTGGGAACTTTTCAGAGGTTATATAAATGCTAGAGCTAAGCTCAGTGGGATTGGTGGTTGTTGGTTGTTCAGAGAGTTGTTACTTGTTTGTAGTCATGCTCAAAGAAAAAACAAGAAAGAAATTAGATTCAGGGATCACTCTCTCTTCCCTCTATCCTTGTTTCTCTCCAATATAATGATAGATGAAACTGGGGGGTTAAAGGGTGGAAAGAATAAGAACCCATGAAGTAGCAAAAAACAGCTATGAGCAAAAAAATTAGATTCACACAGCTCTATCTATATGTCCCCCCTATTCTTCTTTCTTTTCTATCTAGTGACAGGAGATGAAACCAGGTTGTGGTGGAGGTAGGGGGTAAAGGATGGGAAAAAGAAGACCCTCAAACTAGCAAAAAACAGCTACAGATGACACCCAATGTGGGGCTCAAAAGTTAAGGATAAAATCCCACAATAGGTGGGATTGGTGGTTGTTGGTTGCTCAGGGGTTTGTTACAGTCTGTTAGTGCTCATACTCAAGAAGAAAAAAGAAAAAAGAAATCCAATTCAAGGATCTCTCTTTCTCTCCCTCTCCGTCCTTCTTTCTCTCCCATCTAGTGATAGTGAAACCTAGTACATAAAGGGTAGGAAATTTGATTTTAAAGGCTTTAGAGAAAATGGCAGAGGACAAAAGAATGGATTTTCTTTTCAAGATGCCAGTAAAAAATTTATTATGGCTGCTATCACTGGTATATCCCCTGCACTGGCTTTACTCCCAAAGGGTTTCTGTTTTTTTTTTTCTTTTTCTTCTTCATACAGTCTGTTTCAAATAAGGTTAAAAGAATGGCTGAGCAGTTGGAAAATTGGGGGTGGAAATAAAGGGACCTGAGAAACAAACAAAAATGGCTGAAATGGGAAAACAAAGAAATTCCTCTACTCTCTTTTCTGAAAATGTTGCAGAGTTGGTCGTGAAAGGATTTCGGGTGGAGGTAGAAGCTCTCGGGAAGCAAGGAGCGCCAGAAAAGAGACACCAGAAAGGCTCAGTTCCAGTGTCTCAGTAAGAGAGTGAGGAGTTTACTACAGGAGCATAGAGGGGGAAAAACTGTGCTGAAGGACAGTCAGGTCAGAGAAAAGCTGAGCAGTGAGAGGACATATGATGAAACAGTCTATTTTGAGAGAAAGGGTTAATTTAGAAAAACTGAGCCACCAGAGTGGAAGGAGGGGTAGCCTGGGTTACGATATCACCATTGGCTTTCCCAGTAGGCTTACAGCATATACCTGCTAACGGTGTGAAACAAGACTATGATGAGATAGGATGACATCCTATAGAAATGATAGATCTATGATGTTTTAAAGGCGCCGTGATTTCATATGGGATACATTCACCTTATGGGAAACAAATTCTAAATAACTGGGCTACTCAAAATAGAATTATTCCCCAAGACTGGAAGGGATTGATGACAGTTGTATTAAAGGCTGGTCTGCAGTTGCAATGGTTATCACGGTGGAGAGAGGAAGTCACAATATTGAACAGTGAAATAGAGAGAGGATAATGAATATAGTAAAAGACCAGTTTCTAGGTGAAAGGTGGTACTTCGATATACAAAAACTTGATAGAACAATGTCTCTTAGTGGATTTAAGAACCTGGGGAAAAGACCAACCACCTCATTTACAAAGATTATACAAAGCTCTGGAGAAAGCCTTCACTGATTTTTTTTTTAAACAAATATTAGTCTCAATTGTAAAGAAAGCCATATAAGACTCTGATGCAAGACAGGTGCTGATAAAGACCTTGGCATATGAAAATGTAAATACCAAGTGTAAAAATGTTATTTGACCATTAGAGTCATGGACAATGCCTATCGACACATGAGTAAGGGATATGACCAATATTGTTTCTAATATGTACCATGCTAACATATTCAGTCAAGCTATAGATAGAGGTTTCTGATATCAGAATATCCAGTGCTTCAATTCTGGGAAATACAGTCATTTGCCAAGAGACTGTGACCAAGCAGCTAAAGGTCTCAGATCTCAAAATGTCTGGTACTTTAACTGTAGGAAATATGGTCATTTGCAACAAAATTGTGAACCAGGTGTCTCTAAGGGAATGTTTTGGTTTTTTCCCCCCTAAATATGAACTAGAAAGAAGGCCTAGACTTCCAGGGATGTACAGATGATGTGACAAGGGTTACCATTGGACTGATGAGTGTAGGTCCAAAAGAGATACTCAGGGCAATTTCTGACTATCAGAAACAACAAAAATTGATCTGCTTTAGTCAAGGAGTAATAGGTAGACCAAAAAACCTCAACACTCAGCAAGAGAGAGTCACTAAGATTCAGGGAAAAAAACTGTGTAATTAATTCAGCCTACATACTATAAGGGTGTGTGTTAACATCAGAATGGAAGTCAGCTAAAGTTTTGCTCTTGGAATTTGTTTATATTTCCATGGGAATTGAAAGGCTGTGGATACCATCAAAACTGATACAGATAAGAATTGAGCAGGAGATCTTCTGAAATACTTGTCCACTACCCCAGAAAGTGCTTATTTCATTGAACATGTCTTTGTTTTTAATTTCCCACTACACCCAGCATAATTAATGGCTTAAAACAGGATAGAGGAAAATGTAGTGAAAAATCTAGAATTTTGGTTTCTTTAAAAAACACAGAAATATTATAAGAATGTTTTTATTTTAATTCCAGTTGTGGGGAGTTGGGGCGGCTTCAGTCTGAGTGCAGCAGCTGACTATGATTTTCCCTGTGCTCTATCAGAGGAATGGTTTTGCCAGCTGTGATTGCGTGATGTTTGGAATTCTGGGAATTTTTCATAGGGTACATAAATGCTAGAGCTCAGCTAGACGGGATTGGTAGTTGTTAGCCACTCAGGGGGTTGGTTGTGTTTTGCTCGTAGTTGTGCTCAAAGAAGAAATGAGAAGAAAGAAATTAGATTCAGGGATCTCTGTCTCTCTCCCCCTATCTTCCTTTCTCTCCTATCTAGTGATAGAAAGTGAAACCTGGGGCATGAAGAATGGGGAAAAGACCAGCAAAGGCAATCAACAGCTGCCAGGAGAAAGAAAAAAACAATTTTCTTCAAGGGTTGGGCCATTGGTAGACTGTCCATATACGGTGGAAGTCCCTAAATTCTCTCTCTATGTTAGAGTCTAGGGACTTCCACCGTGTGTATGTGTGTGTGTGTGTGTGTGTGTGTGTGTGTGTGTGTGTGTGTGCATCTTACACATTAGAAGTTGGGAGAATGATGTGAGGCAGAGATTGGAAGGGGGAATGATGGAACAGTTGTAATAAAAACAAAACACATTCATGTATAAAGGAAAAATAAAGAAAAAGGTGCAAAAATAAATGTATATTTTGCTGGAAGTAGTGCCTAGCAGCTGGCAGCACTAACCAGCAAAACAAGATATGTGAGAAAAACGATGTTTATCAGAGTGTGCTCAGCTGTTGTGGGCTGTTGAAAACAAGTCTCTTGTCAGGGTATATGGCTCGAGATGGCTGCAAAGATGACAGCCGCTTTCTGCTAGGAGTCGGCTCCCAACATATAGTGAGTTCCAGGACAGTCAGGGCTAAATAAAGAGACCTTATCTTTAAAAATAAATGTATATGTCAACAACCCTCAAATGCCTTGTAGTGAGTCAGATAATATCTTCCTCCTAGGAGTGAATAGACACATCTCTTTCATTTGGGCAACCTGAGCCAATGGAATCATCTCGTTCTGCCAACATGCTAAGTCTCTTTTATTTTTGTTTTTCTGAGAGGTGTAGCCATCTAGCCCAAGCTGTCCTTATGATCTGCTGGATTCAATCTTCTAAGTGCTAAAACTGCAGGCAAGTGCAGCCATACCTGCCTTCTTTCTGTTCTTATTCTTCAGGGAAGTAAGTGGTTATCCCAGGTTGTCTGGACAACATTCCAGAAATGGTTTCAGCTCCATGATTCTCTGAATACATACCTCCAGGCCCCAGTGACCTGTGTTGCTACTCTCCAAGGTCAAGAGGTTATGGTAACACATCATTGTGTGATGACTAACATTATGTTTAAAGTTTAAATTACCCCACTTAAAAGACATGTAAGACAAAAATGACTCTAGCCTGTATGTCACTTGCCTGTGGAAGTTGTACCCATGAGAAAGGAACCCTGATAGCCAGCTCACTCAAAGCAAATGGCTTCCTGGGATTTCTGGGAATCTTCTGGTAAGTGTCTAGTCTTGTACAATTTTAACTAAAACTGTTGTTTATGTAAGATAAAGGTCCCTATGCTAACTGCCTGCTTCTGCTTCTGTAAACTAGCTTGCTTGCTTAAGATAACCAGCATTGTAAGACATCCAGTTGCTAAACTGAGCCACTGCTTACATACCCAGGATGCATGCATGTAGGCAGGATATACTTACTCATAACCATAATGTGATATAGTAGTTTTTGCCTTTATGTACTCCTGACTAACATATCTAAGGGCTGCTGAGAATTCTGAATCTTAGGTCAAATACAGGCACCAGTACTTGAATAAAAGCCTTTGTTAAACTTATTCATGGTCAGACTGGTGAATCACTGAATAACTCCAGAGTCATAACACCTAGAGTCCAAGTACTCTGGAGGTGAAGGATGGAAGATTGTGAGTTTGAGGCCAGCCTGGGCTACATAATGAGATCCTATAGACAGAAAGGGAAGACTGGAGAAAGGAAGGAAAAAAAGGAAGGAAGGGAGGGTGGGGGGGAGGAAGGAAGGAAGGAAGCAAAGAAGGGGAAGAAGAAGGGAGGCAAATGTTTCAGATTAGACTTAAAGGTCCATTCTTGGTGCACATCTTACATGACCTGTCAAACTTAGCTGTGCATTTAATTATTCATTAACTCTGATTTTGGCCCAAGATCTTGGTTTCTAGGATGCTGTCATTGCTCCTGGTTAGTCTTCTGTGTTGGTTTCACCTGTAATCATTCCCCTGCCTCAGCAGCTAGTGTGAAGTGCTCCTCTCTGACTCTCCTAACGTACTGCTTCCTAAATGTCCTAAGACTTTAGCACCAATTATGTGCTGACAACAGCTAGCAGAGTACACTGCCAGCTCTTTCCTGTCACTTACATTTCCGGATTGCTACTTAGGTGATTAATTAGTCACTTGAAATACAGCATGTTCCATAACACTCCTGCAAAAGAATTATTTTTATTTTGTGGTATTGGAGGTAGAACCTAGGACCTCATGCATGCTAGGCCAGTGCTCTACCATTGACTTATATATCCTGACAAATACCCTTTATTCCTTTGCAGACTACCCCAGTTCAATAAAGGGGAATACCTTTCTTTCAAAAGCCAAGGCCAGAGCACATACAATCTCTTTTTATTCTTTTCCTCCCCTCATACCCAGTTATCAGCTATCTTACAGCTTTCCCACCAGGGAAACTCGGAAAACAAATACTTCCCACCTCTCCATCACCTCCATCTTGGGCTAGACAGCTACTGTTGCTACGGAGATTAATGTATACAGTCTCTTCATGGTGACCTTATCCCCTTACAATTAATTTTCTACATATTTATTACAGCTATAGTGAGTTTTTTAGTGAACACATTACATTCTAAAGCATGGGCTTTAGAACCAATGACTACCTTCACACTGGAAGAAAAAGCCAGTGTCCATATGTTTCTCCCTAAGTTGCAGCCTCATCTGGAAAATGATGCCAGAGTTTGTTTTTCACCACCAGAGCTGACTTCAACCTATCCAGTGACTTCTTTTCTACTAGCTAATCATCTTAAAGAAAATGAACATATAAAAGATTAAGTGAAAGCATGTGACTGGATAGTAGCATTTCTGTCTGAAGAAAATAAACCCAAATCAAATGCACAATGGCTTTGGGGGTAGAGAGAGTCTGTTTTCTTTAGGGATGTGGCCCATAGTAGGATGCCTATGTTCCCTGGAGGGACCTACACTCACATGCATAGGGTTACCCTAATTGAACTTAGTGGGTTTAAAGAATATAAAGCAACACAAGGTCAGAAGAGGACGTGGGGGATAAGAGATATTGTAGGGGCAAATATAATCTAATACATAACATTCATGTATGAAATTACCAAATAACAAATTCAAAAATAGTTGAATCAAACTAAACAGCAAACAAACAAATGGTAAAGTGAATGGAAACACAGCCAAGGGACTGATTACATGTTAGGAAATGATAAAATGTTAATGATGAAGCTTAGGAATGGATGGATGGCCCTTCTTTCATAGCCCAGTTTATATCTGGTGTTATCAGTGTCCCTACAGCATGTCCTGGGATGCCAGAACCTTTCTGTATCTCTGGGGTCAAGAAATCATCTGTGTGGTCTGTGCGCAGCCTTGACACTGATTCTCCCACTACTGTGTAAATACAATCAGTTCAAGGCAAGCTCAGCAAAAGTCGTTCAAAGACCCCACCCCCTTCAGGGATTTATCTGCATACAGCCAGGATTTACAGGCTCCCCAGGGTCTCTGGATTTCAGTTCTTCTCTGTCATCTGCTGAGCTCTCTGAGTTCTTATTTGACTCTCAGTCATTGATCTTTCAGCAGGCTTCTGATTTGCTGGCCACCCTGTTAGAATTATTTGTGACCTCGTAGTGTGTATGTCTTGGGCAGAGGAGGATACTGCTGAGTGAATTTGTATTTACTTTTATAGCTGAGAATAGTAAATTCTGTTGTAGAAAACACAGATGGTATGATAACATTCCTAGTGGCTATATTAATTAGAGATAAGGAAAGTTATAACTTCTAAGCATGTTCTCCACCCCTCTGTGTGTGTGTCTCTGTGTGTGTCTGTGTGTGTGTGTCTGTGTGTGTCTGTGTACATGTGTGTGAAGGCACATGTATCTGTGTACTCATGCTTGCAGAGGCCAGAAGAAGGTATTAGATGCCTATGCTGCCACTTTATGCCTTGTTTTCTTGAGACAGGATCTCTTATTGAAACTGGAGCTAGGCTGGTGGCAAGTCTCAGCAATCCTCCTGTCTCTGTCTTTGTTCCCCCTCCCCTAGCACCGTGGTAAGAGATGTGCCTGACTACATCCAGGTATTTATGTAGGTGCTGGGGACTTGGACTCAGGTCTTTATACTTGCACAACAAATATTATTCTTTTTTTTTCTGGTTTTTTTGAGACAGGGTTTCTCTGTATAGCCCTGGCTGTCCTGGAACTCACTCTGTAGACCAGGCTGGCCTCGAACTCAGAAATCCGCCTGCCTCTGCCTCCCAAGTGCTGGGATGAAAGGCGTGCGCCACCACTGCCTGGCCAACAAATATTATTCTTATTGAGCAATCTCTCAAATCCTGCAGGCATGTTAACCTTACATAAATGAAAGAGATCATATTGTGCACACACAGATATGGAGATATGGAGATATGGAGATATGGAGACATGGAAGAGCTGAGAGCTCTAACTCATGGAAAGGCAGAGGCACTTCTCTTTAGACACACTGAAAACACATAGGGCACGTGAAATGCTATATTTGTGATATCTGCAACTGTCCACCTGTTGGTCACACTCATTCTGCCCCCAATTAAGGCAGTATAAAACCCATAGCTGCTCATCAAACTAACTGGGGAGCCATGACTCTTGGTGGGTGGTTTCCTTTAAGCACAAATGGCTGGATTGATCTCAGGAATCATCTGAATCTTTGACTTCTTCACTCATCTTTGATTCTTACAGCCGTAACATTGGCAAGGAAACAGATGGGGCACTTTTAAACACCGACCAAGTAGTCCAGATTTCAGGTGGTCTGGCCCCTCTGCCTTGATGGACCTTTTGCTGAATATATCACTTTACCTGCCCTTTTCCTCATTTCTCTCTGTGTGTTTTAAATAGATTTCATTGCTATATTCGGCACAAGTTGATGGGGCAATCTAGAACCCCAGAGTATTTATTGTATGTAGCAGGAGAAAGGGGAATTTGCAAATCTTGCTAGGTTGTCTCTGTAGGTGAGCAGTCTCAGAATGCAGTCATCCAAAAGCAAGAAGCCACAGTTGCTGGTTTTGTTCATAACATTTCTACCTAGACAGAGGAAAGCTTTGTCATACCTCTGAGCCTTAACTAGAAGGCGTTGCCAATTCCACGGTCTGAGGTACTGGTCCTTGTCAATAACACAGTCACTCAGGACTTCATCCACTCCTTGGCACCCCACATTTACCAAACAGAGTGATTTAACTATCCTAATTTGATCTCTGTTGTCCTTTGATACAGTACCCCTGGCATAGCTTGTCTGGTAGTATGTCAATGATATAGAGGCTACTGTGGTATCAAACTCATTCTTGTCGTGACATAAGATGTGGTCAAAGAGTTTCAGATGTTCTCTTAAGTGATAGGCAGTAGCTGCCTAAGACTCTCTCTCCGCCTAGACAGGCAGGGCAATCGCCAGTTGCTACTGTGGCAGCTCAGTCATTGTCATATGATGTGGGTAATGACTTTTAGGTGTCCCTCTTTTGCCAACTCCAGTCAAGGAGTGAGTGGGTTCTCATTTGGTCCTGGATCCCCAGACATGTTAAAGGTCCCTTCCTGGCCAAACTTGGCCAGGAATGTGTCTACTCTGAGGCATTCACCAGTGACTAGCAGCTGTCCACCTCCTCCCTGTCTCTCCACATCTCTTAGGAAACACTCTGGATTTCACGTCAGTGTGTCATAGGGCAAGTGTGATACATGTAGTTCTTTGGAACCTTTGTTTTGATAATCTAGGGTCTGAAACTCAAAATCTCTGTCTCAAACTCTCATCTCTTGTTTCAAAGGTCTTGCTATAATCTGTATCTATAGTGTTTCCCAAAGGTCCACATGTTAAAATTCTGGACATAGACTTGTAGCACAGTGAGGAAAACCTTAGGGAGTGAGGTCTACTGGGATATTTTCTGTCACTAGAGGTATTCCCTTGCAGGGCACCAGTCTCCTCCTGCTTCTCTTGTTCCAGGTCACAAAGTGAACAGCTTAGTTTATTGCCCACTCTTTGCCATGGTGTGTTCCCAAAAAGGCAGTTTAGCTGATCACAGATACTTGATCAAGAAGACTCCCAAAACCGAGGGCCGGAATCAATTTCTTATACGTATCATTGTCTCAGACATCTGTTACAGAAGCAGAAAGCTAGTCAACACAAATCTATTTCAAAGCTCTGCTGCGATCCAATGGCTCCCCAAAGTCATACACTGAAATGCAATCCTGTAATCCCTCTTGCTGTGGTGGTTTGAGCAGTGAATTCTGTGTGGAGGAATGAAGTCCCAAGAACTCATGAATGGATTGGTGCCTTCGCATGTGTAGAAGGTCCTTTCCTTCCCTCTGTCCATTTTGTTATGTGACACAGCAAGAAGGTCCTTCCTATACACTAAATACTGACACATTTATCTTTGACTTCCCAGGCTCCCAGTACTGGAACAACTACATTAGCTTTTTATAAATGGCTTAGCTTGTGTTATCTCTATATTACAGAATGAACAGGCTAAAATAGATTCATTGTTTCTGTTCTGTTTCTTTTAATTTTTGCCATAGAAACCCTACTTTGAGGACATACCCTTATCCTCTTATACTCTCTCTTCCTCATTCCTACTGCAGGAATGGGGTGGGGGGGAGGGGCGGCAGGGGAGTAACTTGGCATTCTAAAGAAAAATAACATAAGCTAACGTTTCAAAGTCCAGTCCATGCCTGCTTGTGAAGGACGGTGCATAGCCACAATGAGGCATTAGTGAGAGTTTAAGAGGTGCCTGAGTACTGGTCTGGATGGCTTCACAGCCTCCTGCTTGCCTTTATTTGACAGCAAGAGGCCTGCTGGCAGTGTCAGTTCCACAGACTTCAGAGAATGCCACGAAGACTCTCTGGTTCTGCAAAACCATTTTTTCTTAGCCTCTAATTTTACTTTTAAATCTCATGACTTTGACTCTCAGCATAATGGAGACAACATTTATTGATTAAATTCTCTATGCTGCTTGCCCCAGAGCCCCCCTTTGAAAATGTAAATTTCCTCTGGCAGGGAACAACCCTCACACTGCCATTCCCTAATTCCTAGAACCAGCTTATTAGGATCAGTTCTGTCTGCCTCAGCCAGCTGGGGTCAAGGTCACCTGAGACTGGAATCAGGACAGCTGTCCCCAAGGAGGCCATGAGAAGGAAAAGGCACCAAAAAGAGATAGAGGTGGAAGATGAGGGTCCAAGTCAAAGTTTATCTGCCTTGCAAAGCTCGCCTCATGGGAGCCCTGGAGTAAGTGGCACTGTGAGCTGAAATCCCATAGCTTTATTGAAACAGTCAGGGGGAAATCTCTGCTTTGCAGAGAGGTGGAGGAATGGATCAGGTACAAATGGAAGTACAATGAAACTCATTACTTTGACAAAAATGCTTGAATTTTGCCTTTTTCTGTCAGTCTGAATTAGGGGGTTTACAATTTACCTTATATAAACTGGCGGCAAATCAATCATCTCCAGAAATAAACTACTATGATCTGTGGAATCATAGTGGAATGTTATTCAACAATCAAAAGGAAGGAATTACTAATGTGAGTGGGTCTTAAAAATGTATTGCACAAATCAGATACAAAATAATATACATTATGTAATTCTGTAGCAGGATGTTTATTCTGCTACATTGTATTCACAATGGAGCTCAGTGATTAAGCAGTAGTAGAGGAGGTGGAGCTGGGAGACAAAGAGAGGAAGGGGAGGGGAGAAATAGAGGAAGGGGAGGGGAGAAATAGAGGAAGGGGAGGGGAGAAATAGAGGAAGGGGAGGAGAAGAAGGAGGCGATCAGCCGTGGAGAACCATAGATGGGTTGAAAGCTGTCCTGGGTAGCAACTTCTATCAATAGGTTAGATATTGGGTAACCACTCTAATTGTGTGGACATCTTGTTGATTGAGCATTTCTAAATATATAAATCCTTTAGATAATCATTAAGCTTTAAGAGTCTCATTTCTACTGGGTACTGCGAGGATGGCAGATATTGTCTGGGGTTCAGCCTAGCTTTGTGGATGCAGCGTGGTGGATTGGCAGAGTCATCTCCCATGCTAGCTTCTTGTAGGTACCGGGGTCTGTACATCTAGCTAGCTGGAGCCCCAGTCAGAGCCAAGGAACAGTGGGAACATGTTGGCTGCCTGGAAACAAGCCAGACTGGGCGCCGTTTTCTAAATATCTCTCCTACATAATTCCAGTTTTATGATTAAAAAAGTAGAATTAGTCCAAGATGAAGCCAATCTGAACAGTAGTTGCAGTGGTCAGGGTAAGCAGAAAGGAATGAAACATGAGGGAAGCATTTTTGGCAATGGAAATGTCCATCTTGGTTTGGGCATTGACTGTATGGACATGTTTGATATTTGTCAAAGACTTTAGCATTTTCAGATATGTGCCTTTTACCCTATGTGAGTCACATGACCATGAAAAAACATTCAGACAAGTTTTCTGAATTTTTCTTTTTCTTAGTGTTGGCTGACTGCATGTTGGTCTGCTGAGAGACTACGAGAGAACTCAGGGAGATATTGTCAGTGCAAACCGCTCAAGTTGAGGTGGTGGCTTCAGACTGTCATTCATTGGGTATTATGCAATGCTTGCTTCGAAATATAGATGCCATAAGCAAATTCGACCTGTATTCTTCTGGATTTCCTACATATCCAGAAAGGCTTTATAGAGGGAAATAGAACAAAGATTAATCCATTTTTCATGTTTATCAATTCTTCAAACACCTGTCTTTTGTTTAAACTAATCTCCTTGAAATCCTTTTTAAGCACAAGACAGAATGTTAAAAAGTAAAAGCTACCTTTGTAGCTTACTATATTGTGTATTATAACTTAATATATACTTGGAAATTTTTTTCTGATGCATTATCACAGAGTACTTCCTTACAACTGGCACAAAGTAGAGATATGGTGATCTGTGTTTCACCCTTGACCCAAAGGTTTGCTGAAAAGGAGTACCTTGGGTTTGTCCACAAAATTAGCTATTAACAGTTTCTTTAAGTAATGGGGTTGTTCTGAAAAAGGTTCCAACATAATTCTCATTTAAATGTTATTTCTATTATTATTGGGAATATGAAATATTATAATTCTCATTGTTCATCCGATTCTGTGGTCTATCCATTCCCTAAAGTCTCAGACCTCGTTCTTGAGGTATTCTTGTTGGTTGCTATGGAAATGATTATTTTACCAAACACATAGAATTGTGACTTTCCAGGAAGAACAAGCAGAAGAAACAAATTAATTCTTAGATGATGTTTTAACTAAAGCTAAAATAAGGCCGATACTGTACACTGGCAGGCAAAGTTGTCTACTGTTGGTTTCATAAGGCAGTGAGGTGCCTTCAAATTTTCTCAAATGCTCATTGGATCCACTGTGAAGGATTTATAGTTTGATCACATTTTTAAGGTACTAATAAGGCCTACTATTTTTATTTGGAAATATTAGGCAAACTACCAAGTGACTAAAGGCTGATATAGTCAACGTTACAGCAAGACTTCTCCAAACGTACCTACCCAGACTGCTGCCAGATTGCTATGAGGGTATCTCCATGTTCTCGGCCACATTACTGTACCTGTTCCTGCCAAGCACCCAAGGTCTTATCACATTCCCAAATTTCAAGTGAGGACAGAAATGAGCCTGTTCTTGGAACGTCTTGAGCCCTTCTTGAAATACCCTGCCCTCTCATAGCCTCCACCCATGGATACCCTCCCCCCCTTTAAAGCTTGTGCATAAGAAGTTATCTACAGTTCTACATATGGGACTCTCTGGAGAAGCCAGCATTGCCCTCTGTGTGTGTGCAATTTCTTTTTGAAATAAACTTTTCTTCCAATACATAAATTTGACTTGACACCAACATTTTTCTTTAGTGGGGACAAAAACTGGGAAATGGTAGGTAGACATCTTAATCTGGCCTCTCTACTTTCGAGTCCTCTTCAGGAAACATCAAGACTTTGAAGTTAACATCTACCTTAACATTTGAAACTAAGAGCGCAAAGCAATGGATAATTCGACAGCAAAAATAGTCATTTAGGTTTGCTTACTCACTGTGCACACCCACTTACTCGACTTCAGAGCTGAACTGTTTGCATTCCCTTCTTTTTTAAAGGTTTTAAAGCTTTATTTATTTATTTATTTATTTATTTATTTATTTATTTTGTATGTGTGTGTGTGTGTGTGTGTATCACACGTGCCTGCAGATGCCAGAGGAGGATGTGGGATCACTTGCAGCTGTAGTTACAGGTGACTGTGACCCACCCTTCTTAGATGCTGAGAAGAAAACTTGGGTCCTCTGGAAGAGAAGCAAGAGTTCTTACTGAGCCATCTCTCCAGTCCCCTGTGAATTCCTTTCTAACGTTATAATTTAACAACATTTATGCAAATTAGATAATTATTAACATATAATTTTAACCTATTTACTGTACAACAAAATGTTTATATTTAATAAAATATGCACAAACTCAAGGTGGCACGTATATTCATTTCCCCACTTCTATATCATCTTAATACTTAAAATTTTGATGTTACGTTATTTGAGAAATTGTTTATCTTGATCCTGAATAGTTCGATATTTATGTTGTATCAGAGTTTTTGCAATTATAATGGATTTAAGTATATTGGTGGCAGTCTTTGAAAATGTCCACCAGTGTTCAATGGAAGAGTACTTGCCTATTGTATGTAGTATTTTTTTTTTATTTTTTTTTATTTTTTTTTTTATTTTTTTATTTTTTTATTTTTTTATTTTTTATTTTTTATTTTATTTTATTTTTTTGGTTTTTCGAGACAGGGTTTCTCTGTGTAGCCCTGGCTGTCCTGGAACTCACTCTGTAGACCAGGCTGGCCTCGAACTCAGAAATCCACCTGCCTCTGCCTCCCAAGTGCTGGGATTAAAGGCGTGCGCCACCACCGCCCGGCCGTATGTAGTATTTTTAAAGAAAAAAAATGAACACTTTTGATGTATTCTGTGTTGTAGGGCCTTTTAGGCTTCTGAATATACTCTATACACATGTGCGTGTGTATAGTCATGCACTGTACAGTAATTTCTCAGTCAACAGCAATTATATATATAACACTGGTGGAATAAAAATAAGTTGACTACTAATTCCGTAGCCATTTTAGTTTGAATAAGTACAGTCGATGTTGTTTGTGCAACCATTACTGTCTAAGGATGATATATTTCTCAGAACCTAAATCTATTTTCTTTTTAAGCGACCTGTAAATGTCTGTGTATGCATATGTATGCATTAGCTATTTTACACATCACTATGACAAAACCTGACCCAGCAACTTAAGGAAGCAAAAGTTTGGGGCCTGGAGAGATGGATCACCTGTTGAGAGCACTGGCTACAAACTACTTATGAGGCCAAGTTGTTTTTAACAAAGAAGGTAGGACTTATCTTTGCTTACAGTTCCAGGGTCTACAGTCTATCCTGTCCAGCAAGGCATGGGAGCAGAAGCAGGAACTAGTTGGTCACTTTGCATTTGCACTCAGGAAGCAGGCGAAGGCAGTAACTGGAACTCGACTCTAAGATCTCAAGGCTATTGTCCAGTGACTCATTTCTCCAACAGGGCTCTACCTCTTCAAGGTTTCACAGCATCCCAGACAGTGCCATCAGCTGGGATCAAGTGTTTAAACAGATGAGGCCATAGACGGGGCAACACATTCAGCAACCATGTGCATGCATGCAAGTGTGTACATTTATAGCTGTAGTTCTCTGTATCCATCCATATGTTCACATCTGCACATACGGGGAGAAAGCCTCTTTTAAAAGGATCTCTTTGATCTTATCCATGGTGGCAAAGGAGTTAGGATAGGGATGACAAATTCCTTCATTTGTCAATTTCTCCATTGCTCTAAGACGTACTTCTCAGTAAGATTTTTCAACTTTCAACATGGGAATTTCATCTTGTGTTAGAGTGAATTTAATATATGTACATTTTTAAATGTTGCAAACATGAATATTTGTCCTGTCGCGTTTTCCTGATCAGTTTCTAAGTTCTATGGATTGTCGTGCTTTTCTTTTGCACTTTGTTGTTCAACTAAATTCTGTTCTAACTGCAAGTCTTTTTCCTCTGTAAAAGTTGTCTTGGGGTGAAACCTTTCCTTCGAGTGATGATTATGTTATTGCCCCTTGGTTAACTGACAAGTTTCAAATCACAATTATACAAAATGATGATCTCTAAATGGAAATAGAAGACCGAAATTCCTTCTTTCTCATTAAACGTTGTGCATCAGCCTTTTCACTGGGGACTATGACTGTCATTATTTTTTAATGGGAAATAAGACAAAACAAAGCCAAAGACTTACTTAAAAACAGAAAATTGAATTTTCCCTTGCCCCATCCTTTCTTTACCTTCAAGTTTTTATCCCCAGCATTGGAGGATAGAACCAGTTGGCTGTGGAAAACAACACATGTGTGCCCGGGGGTCATCTCATTTGTTTTTTTTTACATTATATAAATGCTTTCCAATTTACAGTGGAACCTGCTACGAAATCTAGAAGTTACTGATAGTTTTCTATCATTTTGCTTTGTAAGAGACAGAGTCTCATTTTGTTGCTATGATGGGTTCTTAATTCTTGGGTTCCATTGACAGTTCTGACGTGATCTCTTAAGTGGTTTGCAGTACACATTCACTGCACTATTTAAAATAGTCCAGCTCACTCACCATTTAAAATAGTACACATTCCCCACTGGATTACACAAATGACCAACAATAATAATGTAAGAACATGGAAACACTAAAAGACATATATGTACAGGGCACACATCACCGAGAACCCTCCTCCCTTATAACTCCCCCTTCCCATAACCTCTAGTTTCCCAGGAGCCAAAGGCTCCTGTGCAGGTTGTCTAAGGTGTGGAAATCAGACTGAGAGCTTGGCAGAAGCACAAAAGGCAGAGAGAGAAAAGCCATCCAAAGGTGCTCTATTGACTTATCAACTCAGGAGAATGAGGCCCCAGTGTCCCTGGGGTGTGTGGACACCACTTCCGAGTACTCTGATGTAGAAGAGAGAACCTGTAGACTGATGTCTGGTTAGAGCTTGTTGACGAGTTTGACACATGTCCTGTGTGCCTCTCCAGACAACTTTGTGTTCAGTAACACCAGTTTAGTACTTGGAGTTGACCCCAGTGGACTCATTTACACCACAGAAAACACTGAAAGCTACAGCCAGAGTTGCTTGTCTTTGAAAACTGATTGTGAAACATTTATTGACACATCTCTTGCTCCCCTCTGTCCTTGTCCTTGGTCAAGGGTCAGAGTCCCATGAGTTTCCCTTCTGCAGAGCCTCCTGAAGCATTCTTCCAGCAGCCTGCACATCTGACACAGCCTCTTTCAGCTGAGGCAAGGTGCTGTCATGTTATACCTGTGCAACTGGTTTCCTCAGCAATGACCAAAATGAGTAGGTTGGTGGAGGAGCTGGGAGGCCATAAGTCATCCAATCTAGGCACTAGTTATCCTTTGAGAGTTCCTTTTCCACATCAGTCCCCACACATACATGAAGCCACACAGTTCTGATCTTAGGAGAATGTCCTCCTCAGCCTTTTTATCTGTTTACTCAACAAGAAATGGTGATACTTTCCCATGTCAACAAACATGACTTTAGTGAGTAAACTCATTAGCTATGGGCTATGGTACACAATATCTCACTAATCTTAGCAACCTAGGCAACTGTCACGTTTATGCTACTATGGAAAAGGCTGTGGTGTGTTTATACACAGATCTTTATACATGCCCCTATAAATTCTTTGAAATGGAGGTATTGGTTCAGAAGACTCATGCATAGTTTTAATGTTTTAAAATTAAACATTATATGGACACCAGCAAGGCCCAGGTCTTATGATTTTTGAAGGGCCTTTTAACTCTATAATTCTGTTGTTCTAAAATAGGAATACTCATGGTTCTTTTAGGAGTTCTTATATGAACTGTAATCCAGGCATAATTTTCCTATTAAACTCGGCCCATGAACAGGGTATTTTTTTGAAAATAAAACAAAGACATTTTAAATCACCATATGCAACAGAATAACATATTTCCCCATATTTATAACCCACACGAACAAACCTGTAGTAACTTAAAGATTGTTTTATTTTTAGACTTTAAAACTTCAGCTGTTCCTGTAACTGCTATTAATCACCAACCTTAAATATATTATCTCACATATTTTTAGGCCTGGGAAGTCTTTCTGTCAATAAATCCATCCTATAGCACTAGCTATATTATTTGGAAAAATAATATAGTGTAGACAACAAATGATTTGTTGTTCTTGGAGCAAAGTAATGTCATTTCAGTTCAAAGGAGAAAGAGAAAAACAGTAATAAACATTGTGATGTTTTAAAAACTTAGACTGGTTCTTCCATCTTTCTCTAATCTCTCATACTGTTTTATCTCAGTTTTCTAGTCCTATATTTAATGACAAAAATAAAGTCTGAAATCTTGCATATGGGCTCAGATTTATAAGATGTTATCAGGGCATCCAACACCTGTTTTCTGTAAGAGATGAGAAAGTTCAGGTGGTGGTGTGTACCTTTAGTAGCAGCACCAGAGAGACAGAGAGAGACAGATCTCTGTGAGTTCAAGGGTAACCCCATCTGCATAGCCAGGGAGTTTTACTATTTATCCCAGAATAAGAAAATAATTGGATAAAAATTAAGATTTATTCAGTGTTTTTTTAATATGAAACTCAAGTTAGATATTTTAAAAATCAAACTTTCGAACACAATGCAGCCTATAAGTTAATTTGATACTTAAATGCTGACCAACAATGGTGAGAAAATGTTGTTTTCTGTAATTATGCCATTTTATTTTGTAAGAGCAGAAATTTTTGTTTAGATGGTAAGAACTCTGCAAATCACAGCTCAGTGAGCTGAGATGATTTTGGAAGACTTAGTTGGCATTGCATGGAGTGATGTCATGTGTGGTGGGAAGTCACATGTCTTAAGAACGAAGACTGCAGTGAAGTCAAGTGAGGTAACACACGTGGGCACTGCCAGAATTACATTAGATTCATCATATGGTTAATCTTAATTAGTTTTTGGTCATTGTATGGTCTGAAATTTTATACTGTTGTCAAGTTCCTCTCAACTGCCACTTGGTTATTGATCACATGTGGCACTAAACATATGGATTAAGAAGCTGGGATCTCTGGGGTTTGGGAAATGGCTCAACAGTCAAATGCACTTGCTGCTCTTGCAGAGGACCCGGGTTTGGTTCCCAGAACCCATTTGCCTTACAACTCCCTATAACTTCAGTTCCACTGGATCCAGCATCCTCTTCTGGCCTCTGCAGACAGAAATGAGTCACGCACGCAGAACACTTACACATGTGTAAACAAAACACCTGTACACATAGAAATAAATCTTAAGCTAAGCTCCAGATAATTTTGAGACAGGGTTGTTATGGACAGTTTGGCAAACATGTCTGGAAAAAGTGTGTTTTGACTTCCATTTCAGACTGAAATTACCGATATCCATTGATAAAGTAATGAGAAAGCATCCCTGCTTTCAGACGTGGAAAGGGTTAGACAGCGAGATGCTGAACTGATGGGCAGAGCAGAAGCGGGGCTCACCGTGGAGTGCTATCTTGGCAGGGTTTCTTCTTGGAAACACTTTTTTGTTCTTCATGTAGATCAGGTTTCCATGAGTCTACAAATCGTTTGCTTCCCAGGGAGTTGGCAAACACCTACCCCAGGAGAGGGTGCACAGAGTCCAGTGTCCCTGGGCTGATGAAGGTAGCGCAGGGTGGGGCTGGAAGCTTAAGACTCAGTATCTATAGTTCTCTTGACATTGTTTCAGACTAAATGGCCCAAGTGTGGATAGGCACTGATGTCTGGCTGGATTCTGATGTATTGTGTTACTGGTGGCAGGAGCTGAGTTTTTCTGAAGGTCAAGGCTTATATTCCTATCTTAATTATTAAGGTAACTTTCAGAGTACATATTTCATAACACAGTCATTAAATATATATGTGTATATATATGTATATGTATGTGTATATGTATATCTATGTGTATGTGTGTGTATGTATGTGTGCATATGGGTGCATCTGCATGCACATGTATATATGTGTGTGTGTATATGCTTATGCATACATCTATGCATATATATATGCATATATGTAGATTACAGAATGGTTTAAAAGGATTTGAAAGTCACAACAGAGCTAAAAGTTCTCACAAGTAAGGAGAAGCAGGAAATTGATCAAAATTAAAATACAGTCTCTCTGTGTATATGCATATGGATTTGTGTGCATGTGTGCGTATGTGTATACATGTGTGCATATGTGTGTGCATGTGTGTACGTGTATACACATGTGTGTGCATATGTGTGCACACATGTGAGATAACTAACCAAACCAAGTTTCAAACCAATCCAAGCTATTATAAATAGTAAAGAGTCAAGCTGTGGAGTCATATATCATAGCTGAGTTGCAGAATTACGTCTAGCTGCAGGAGAGATAGATAGGTCAGGACTGAGTCCAGGTGAACAAATGAGCAGACAGGATGACAGTAGGCTGAAACAGCAGAGAAGAGGATCGGCAGATAGCAGGTAAGTATAAAAGCCGGGGACTCTCGGCCTGTTAGTATTTTTGATGCATATACTGGGTGGTCAGAGGGCAGACCAATATGAGTAGTTGCCATTCTACTGCTAGGACTTTACCTATTTATGGGATCCAGGTAAAAGAGTTGCACGCTTTCTTTAGTCTGACTTAATAAATTCTTGGGCTTGGCCTTTCTGATATGATTTTAATATAGAGCTCTTATGGTACCAACTCACCATAATACGTGTATAATATGGTACATCTATAATATGGTACCCTTGTTGCTTTCAGGAGTAAGTCATTCAGCAGTGTGTGCTGTGTGAATGGTGCTGGACCAGTGGTGATGCTCGCATCTCCGTCTGGGTGCAGAGTCATCTTCCGTGCTCAAAACTGAGTCAAAAGCTGTTAGTAAAGGAAGTCTCTCAGGGCAAGGCAAGTCTGAAAACCCACTGTTTACACAAGATAGAGAAACTTAGGGCAAGTCTCATCCTGATCTCAGCAGTCAGGAAATGGGGTCTGAGCTGTTCTTGTGGGGAAGACACTAGCCACTCCAAAATGGTGACCAAAATGGAGCTAGCTAGCAAGCCACACTCCTCTGGATGGGTTTATCTTATAACTCTGGGAGGTATATCAGGAGTCACATCCAGCTTGAATTAAAGGTCTTTACCCCTGTTTGGTCATTGTGATGCTTCAGTGAAGACAGACCATGTTGGACAGAGTTTGATTTCCCAGTGTTAAACACCTGTCTCCCTGTAGGACACATCGTGAGTTTAAAAGAAAAACTTCTTGGCTCGTGGAGTTCCTAACCTCAGATTCTAAGTTCTATGTCATTGGTTCTCACTCTACACAGTCCTCTAATGCCCCAGAAAAGTTACACGTACAGTGTGAACTCTAAAATATCGTACTAGGCTGGTGGAGAGATGGCTTGGAGATAAAAGTGCTTGCTGCTTTTGCAGAGGACACACACTGGATGGCTTTCAGATCAAGCAGCTCAAAACTGCCTGTAATTCTAGTTGCAGGGAATATAATACACTCTTCTGGCCTCTCTGAGCATCTGAAGTCAGATGCCTATGTCTACACACAGATAGACACATATACCCACAAATGCAGATAGATACATATACACAAAATATTAAATACGTTTTATATCACTATAAAAGAAATATAACTCTTTTAAAAATTATTTACTTTTATTTCATTGCATTGGTGTTTTGTCTGAATGTGTTTACGTGTGAGGGTGTTGGATCCCTAGAACTGAAGGTACAAACAGCTGTGAGCTGTCATATGGGTGCTGGGAATTGAACCCCAGGTCCCCTAGAAGAGCAACCAGTGCTCTTAACTGCTGAACTGTCTCTCCAGCCCCCAAATGTAACTCTTTGCAACTAAAATTCATTGACTTCTGATGCAAGCATGAGTCAAAACCATCTGATCAGTTTTGATGAGAATGAAAGTTGTTTGTAATCAGCAGTTACCTTTCTGGAAGCCAAGTAGCAGCCCACGGCACTCACCACCTTACTTTAGGAAAGACGTTTTTCTATCACAGATACAATATAAATTCCTTTAAATTTTTTTTAGAAAATAAGAGTAAAGAAAAGTGGAAATTTTACTGATACTCTTGCTCACAATTTTTTTTTACTATGTATAGTATGTATACTAAATATTGTAATATACTAGATGTTGTGATACATACATACACACACATATATACATATATATAACCATATATGGTGAATATATATGTACATGGTGTCTCAGAACTGTTTTTACCTCCAGTTTGAGGGGATCTAATATTCTCCCTGGCTTCCTTGGGCACTGTGCACATGTGGTACACATAATACATGCAAACAAAACACACACACATAAAATAAAAATTAAACAAAAAATTCTTCAATTCTTTTGTTCAATACATTTTTCCCATAGTTGCAATTACACTGTAAATTTAAAATTACACATTCTGGTTTCTTGAAATATGTTTAAAATATGTTCCATTTATATGACATAGGGAGAAACTATCACTTAAAAATCTATCCCCTGGAGAAATATTTTATTCTTTTTATTCTTTTATTCTTTTTTTGCTTTTCTTTATAATCACTTGCCTCCCCTTCCTCCTTCCTCTCCTTCCTCCTTCTCTCCCTCTCTTTTTTCCTCCTCTTCTTCTTCCCCCTCTTCTTCTACAGGAATATGTGCAGAAACTGAGGGACAGATCACAGGCATGGTGTAGCTGACTAGGTCGGTCAGTTGCAGCTCCTAATTAAACTCCAGTTTCTCCGGACTCTTATTATGACTTAAAGGTGCCATGTGTCATCATCTGTGTTCCAGGGCAGAAAAAGGGGTCATTATGTTGCATTATGTCATTATTTTGTGCAGGGAAAATACCTTTAAAATTAATTTGAGCTTTGTTTTTAACGGCATGACTGGTGTAGCTTTTCATAGCAATTGCTGGAAGGGAGCACTATTCATTACTGTGTTTAGTGGGTATTAGACATGCAGATGATTTCCTCTGAGCCAAGTTGCAGGATGTGGCTCCACAAGCCCACTTCCTGGTGCTGGAAAGTAGAGGGATGGAGGGGTGGCTGGATCCTGCTTTGTCCCCAGCCTGCAGCTCCTCGGTGAGGGTCTTGCAGGTCCTCAGCCTCTCAGCTTCAATGTCTGCTTTTGGAATTCTTAACTTTCATATATATATATATCTTGGTCAGCTGGACCAATACAATATCTAGACATTTCCTCTAGTAGAATTCAGGATTGATTCACTTTCGGAGACTTCATACACTTTAGAGGGATGTGCTAATTGCCTACAAATACCCCTTGAGCAGCCCAGTCTTGAACACTGATGTGGTGCTGGGGGCGAGACATTCTGCCTTAGGTCAGGCAGGGTGGATGCATACTGCAGAGAACAAGGAAGTAGAAGAAAGAGAGAGGGGGCACAGGAATGGGGTGTGAGTGAGGGCAGGTGGGTAAGGAACGCCCCCCTGCAGAGGGGACAAGGAGGAGGGAGGATGTGAGTGTGCAGATGTGTGGGGAAGGCTGTCCAGGCCTGTGAGCAAGCAGCAGCCTCCTTGGTGGCCTGTGTCCCGGGAACTCTTCCTGATCCTCTCATTTCCACTAGACCTGCTTCTTACTGCCAACAACTTCTTTGAAAAATACTGTCCTCTTCCAGTGTTCTGGAAACTTCTTTGATACCAACAACCCTATCCCTGGGCAATAGAATTCATGGTCCAAACTTAATAAATAAATGAGCTGGCTGTAAGAAAAAAAAAAACAAAAACAAAAAAATAAAACAAAGGCTGGGTTATATCCAGGAAAATGTTTTCAGGGATTTACAAACATTTTCAGGGATCTATGCACTGCACACGCTAGAAAAATCTTAACATTAAAGAAATATTCCACCATAAAGATAAAACAAAGTACTCACATTAAAAGGTTATAAATTGGCCTTATTTCAAACTTAACCTCTACAAGAGCAAATTCCAGAAGATAATAAAAATATGATGTAATCGTAGACCTTATGGCAACTATTGTGAAGCCAGATTTAAACACACACACACACACACACAGGCACACTTGTGTCTATATTTAGACACATGTATATATATATATATACATATATGCATATATATGTATATATATATATACAAATACAAATGTGTATATGTATATATGTGTATACATACATCTATACACATATGTGTACATATATATGTGTATGCTTATGTGTTTATACATATGTGTGTACAAATATGTATGTATCACACAAGCTTTTTCTACTTGTACTTTGTTGATAAAGTCCACTTCATCTTTCTCTCTCTGAGTGGATGTAGCAAGGAGAAGCTGGGGCTACCCCAGTATTTCTCGACAGAAGTGATACCTCCTATGGTGCTAGGTACAATTCCCCTTTCTCTAGTCCCTAGAGCAAAATTATTTTCTCAGAGTGACTATATGTGGGTGTGCAGCCAGCATGTAGCCTTCTTGGAAGTATGCCCCATAAGAATAATCTGCAGTGTTCACCTTCTACTGGAGCCTGGATAGGCTCAGAAAGCAACATGTATGTAATAGGACACTGTCCCTACTGTTCTACATGGTTTGTGGCTCATGTTACATGTGAACTTGGTTTTGTGGTGCAACATGACACGGAAAGGATACATTTTTCCCTGTCTAAATGAACAATCTCCTTCTCTCAAGGCAAACTGGGGGACCTATACAGAGCTATACAATCTGTGTTGATTGTCCCTTTTGTAGCTTGAATCAGAAGTGTCCCTAACTGGGGACCTGGCGAGTGTAGGTAAGCTACTGGGGCTGAGTCTGTGAAGGATACCCAGTCCCCACTTCCTGTGTCTGCTATGACAAGATGGGCTGACACCCTCTGAAATTAAGGAATAAGAGCTCAGATAACACTTTGTTCCTTTAAACTGACTCTGTTGGGAGTCAGGGTGGGGGGCGGGTCACAAACCCCACAACAGTAATAGCTGTGCTGTGAATTCCTGACCAGTGCGTCCTTGAGCATTTGAGTAGGATGTTGGGTGGGAGCACTGCCGAGGATCATCCCCCCCCCCCCAGTTACTACTGTAATCTGGCATCTGCTTTTTCCTTTGAAAAGGAAAAGGGAGGATTACAGTTCATCTCCTAAAGTGATCATCAGAGAGCAGTCTGCCGCTGGATCGAGATACATACAAGTTCCTTTTAGAAATCTGTACGAGCCATATTTGCTATTATTACATTAAAATGTATTGTTATTTATTACTCGTGTGTGTGTGTGTGTGTGTGTGTGTGTGTGTGTATGCACGACTGCCAAACAATGCATGCAGAGGTCAAAGGAAAAGTTCCAGGAGTCGATTCTCTCCGTTCACTGTGGGATCTGGAATCAAACTCATATTGTCAGGTCGTGCGGCAAGCGCATTGACCCACTGGGCTAGCTCGTGAGCCCTAGCTCCGGATTCGCTGTTCTTATTTGTTCATTCGAACGTAGATTGTTCATGAATGTCATGCGGCTAGATACAGAAAGAACTTGGGCTTAAAAGGAAAGCAATACTGACACTTGTGGTGGTTTGGATAAGAATGTCCTTCAAAGGTTCATATTTGGATGCTTAGTCACAAGGGAGTGGAATTCTTTGAAAGGATTCGAAGGATGTGGGTGTGAGCTTGTTGGAGGAAGCGGAGGTGGGATTCAAGGTGTCAAAACTCCCTGCCAGCCCAGTCGATTCTCTCTCTCTCTCTCTCTCTCTCTCTCTCTCTCTCTCTCTCTCTCTCTCCTCTCTC
>NW_021621002.1:4179468-4198018 GCF_004785775.1 Grammomys surdaster | reverse complement strand
AAAATCACAAATAGCTCTCAGTAATATAGGAACAGAGCATTACATCATCATGGGTGTTTGTCATTGTAGTATACCAGTGAGTGCCTATCCAAGGGACATTGTTCATCTGTTGGCTTAATATTCTCTCTCTCTCTCTCTCTCTCTCTCTCTCTCTCTCTCTCTCTCTCTCTCTCTCTCTCTCTCTCTTCATCTCAGCTCCTGCTCCAGCACCATGCATGCCGCCGTGCTCCCTGCCATGGTGCTAATGGATTAAACCTCTGAAACTGTAAGTCAGCACCTATCGCTTTTAATAAGCGTTGTCTTGGTCACGGCGTCTCTTTGTAGCAGTAGAGCAGTGCCTGAGACAAGACCCATAGCAATAAGTAAAAATATCTAAATGATGTAAAGAACGGCAGCTTATCGATGCCGGGACATTTTCCTCCCTTGAAAGTGTATGAAATTTTCCTTTAATCTTTCCCAAAGTGTATTTATCAGAAGGACTCAGTGGCTCTGTGATTCATATTCAGGTGCTCTGTGATATTTTGACAATGAGTCTCGTGGCTTTGGATTTCAGACCACATAGTCACCATTTGTTGATAATGCATTTCAGTGTAGCCTGAGCTGTTTCTAGGTCTAAAGCCAGGTTCACATTTTTGCTTTGAAGAAAAAAAGAAATTCTAAATAAATACAGATGGCTGGGCCGTAAACTTAATTAAAATTTCTGCTTTACTGGATGTTATACTAAATATGGTCATACTGCCAAGAGAAATACAGGGAAATTCATTTGCATCCATACCCTGCTGCTCCCACAGAGTATAAACTAACATAATATTATGGATGTGTGGGTGTGTATGTGTGTGCATACACATTCCTGCATCCCTCTGTGTTATATGTGTGTGCGTGAACATGTGTTTGCATGTGCATTCCTGTATGTCTCTGTGGTGTGTGCCTGTACGTGGGTGTGTATGAATATGCATTCCTGCATGTTCCTTTGGGGTGTGTGTGTGTATGTGTGTGTGTGTGTGTGTGTGAGCATGTGTGTATGAGTTCAGTTCCCTCTTTGGCTTGGCTGCTAGTTGTGTTTTTGACTAATAAAAGAATGAGTTTTAATTTAACTCTGGGGTTGATCGGATGTGTGTATGTTAAAGGGTTGGGGATTTTGTTTTGGTTTGTTTGTTTTTCATTTACCACAGGAGCACCGACTTAGATACTTTCCAAAGGTCTGGGTAATTTTCCTCTCTCCTTTGTGTACAAATCTTAGACATTCTTTTCATATCCTCTACTCCAGAATATTTGTTTATTTAAAATTTATGGAGATAGGCATTCAGCTCCAGGAGGATTACAAAGGTCACGACAGCAAGGGCGATCTGGCCGAACTTGAAGGAAAGGAAGGGCTCCGGCCGAATGCTTCGAGGTGGGACCTAGTAAGAGAACAGGGAAAATGAAGAGTGGGGATCGTACTGGCTGAGAGCCCTGCTGCGCCACGTTCGAGGCGGCTGAGAGCCCTGCTGTAGGACTCCTCATGGAGTCGGCCATGGTTCCTCATTATGAAGTGTCTTTGTTTCAAAGTCCCAGGAACAAATGGGCTGAGCCCAAGGGTCCTGTGTAAAGGTAGCCGAGAGCACAATGCTGTAGTACAGCCCCAGGCATGTAAGCCAGGGCAGGAGGATAAAGCTGGCCACCTATGAGGAGTCTGCTAGCCAGATTTTGCAGCGTGATGAAAAAAATGCCTGTCAAAGCATAGCGTAAGGTGGGAGAAGCTTTGCTTTAGCTCCTGCTTTGAGAGATTTCAGTCCACAGCCCATGTTCTAATTGGCAGAACATCATGGAGGTCGATGTGGAGGAGGTGCCCACCTCAGGGTGGACAGGAATCTGGCACCAAGTCTGCCAAAGGTATCCTCCGTGGACCATTTCCTTCAGTTAGGTTTGACCTCTCAAAGTTTCTAGAATCTTTCAAAACGGGGCTACCAGCTGGGGATTGAGTATCTAGCACATGAGACAGTGGATGACATTTTCTATTCAGAACATAACAAGGAACTTCATGAAATGCCCCTGGGCACCCTCCATCATGGGAGATACTGAATTTCCTAAGACTCATATTCTGGGAGCTGGAGAAATGTCTCAGCAGCTAAGAGCCTGTGTTCCTCTTGCAGGATTCCTCTTGCCTGGGTTCAATTCCCAGCACAGACGGTAGCTTACAACCATCTGTAACTCTAGTCTCAGGGATCCAGTGCCCTCTTGTGATCTCCATGGATATCATGACTGCATGTGGCACACATACATATGTGCAAGCAAATCCCTGGCTTGGCCGACTTTCTGACTATGGGGCCCCTCTTTTTTAGATAGCAGAGACCTAAGCTCATCTAAGCAATGGTCAGAGGCAGGTGGATCCATCTTAATCTGAAGTGTTAATTATGTAGTGTGGCTGAGTGTGTTTATCATAGATGCCCAGGGAATCACAGGATTCCTGACGGGCTGGTCTCGGGATCATTCCCCATGGAGAATCGTCTGGACGGATACAGTTCCTTCCCAAGGCAGATAGAGAAAGCTTCTTTGGCTGTGAAATAGGGTGGGGGTGATAGTGGGGTCAAGGGGTGAATCAGACCTATTTGGTTTGACATTCTGTAGCTTCAGATTCTGTTTGGGGATACTTGATCATTCCAGTTTGGACTGCTATGTCACTAAAGAACAGGGTCTTTCCTGATCTTTACAACGAATGTCACACTCTCACATATGAACCTGTCACAAATAGGCACAGAAATATCATCAAGGAATCTGCCAGGAGAGATAAGTGATTTGCCCAAATGTCAGACAATTTATAGGAGGCGTGGTCAAGTTGACAACTACACCAGCTGTTGATGCAGTGCTGAAGTTTCTAACCCAATATGCAGACATAACGGCATTATAAGACCTCTTGATTCCTTCCATAAATGGTCTAACGTCAAATCCTCTATAAAACTTATGACTATCCAGGCTTTGACATAGCCTCCTCCTGAAACTTGGGCTGTTCCTAATTCCCAAAATCTTGCAGCTAAAAATGGGAGATGAAAAAATAAGGGGTAGTCATAGCCGAAGAGAGTAAATCACGTGCTTGCCTGAGGATACTTGTGGAAGTTAGAAGGCAACTTTTGAGAGTTGGTTCTCACTTAGCCTGTTGATATTGAGTCTCTCAGAGCTTCTGCTTATGGGCTAGCTGGTCTGTGAGCTTCTGGCTTGCCTCTGCTGCGTCTTCTGTGTTGAAGCCTCCATGGAGGGCTGGGATGGCAAACGTGCACCGCTGTGTCTGGAGTTTTAAAATGTAAGTTCTGAGGATTGAATTCCTGTCACTGGGCTTGCAGGGCAGGGACTTTAACCTGCGGAACCATGATGCTGTCTTTATTATTGTTATTGTTGTTGTTGTCGTTTGTAGGATCTTACTATTCATGCGTGGAGTCGAGCATGGAAAGATATGGTGGTTAGGTAGGCCATGTGGCCTGATTCAGTAGTTAGGTTATACTCTCTAGCTATCTGGTATTTTGAACCATTATGCTAATTTTTAATTTTTGAAATTATAACAGAACTGCATAATCTCCCCGTCCCTTTCCTCCCTGTAACCCCTATGTACCCTCTCGCTCTCTCTCTCAAGGCCATGGCTTCTTTCCTTAAGTTGTTGTTACATATTTTCATATATTTCTAAATATATAAATATGACTTTGCCAGTCTCTATATTACCTGTGTATATATGATTTTTGACCTGGGATTCCCCAAGCTTTATAATGGTGATACATTTTCCTTTCAGGGAATGTATTGTTCCAATACTCTCTGGCTCACAGAAGCCAGTTAAAGGGCTGGGCTTTGTTTTTAGAAAAAGTTTTTGGATTATGGTCTGTTGACCACAACTTTCTCCTCAGTTGCCATGGCAACTTTCACATTACAAGAACTTGATGTTAGCTTAGAAGTTTGACAAGCAGATGACTTCCAGGCAGAAGGGCTGGTTTAAATGTTTGGAGCAGGACACAGGGTTTTTACTGTACTCTAGGTTACATAACTCCCCCCACAGCGGGTTCTGTTATAGCCCAGCCTCTAAGAGGAACCACCCAACTCTCTCATTTACAGTCTGCACCTTGAGCTGAGGCTGGAGTCAGTGACAGTTGTCTTAGAACAGGTTTCAGGTATACTTTCACTTCACAGGATTCTTAGCCCACCCTCCAGCTGAGCTGTTTCCAAGCACTGGTCAAGTCCATGGCTGACCTTCTGACCTAGGCCTGACTCCCACATGCTGCTGAAGCTGCAGTCAGGCGAGTCCACTTAGCCCAAGCATGCATGTGTGTGTGTGTGTGTGTGTCTGTGTGTGTCTGTGTGTGTTTGTTCACTCAGTGGAAGCTGTTCCAGGCAAATTTAGGATTGCAGCTTGTTTCTCCTCATCCAGAGATGTCTTTCTTCATGCTGGCCTTTTGAGAAATGCCTCTTTTTTTCTCAGCAAGGGACTCTTCATTTTTATTGCTGTTTTGTTTTTACTGAGAAGTCACCGGTTGGTCTAGTTTTGAAACTAAAACCTGTTTCTCAAAGTCATCAAGCAAAGGAAGAATGTTTAGTTTAAAAAATGAATAATAAATAAATAAATAAAATGGAGGTTTAATTCACATACTGAAAAAGCTATCCGTGGCATGCATATAACTCAATTCCTTCTAAACAAATTATAGAGTTGTATAGTGTAACCACAAAATATGAGAACATTTGTAATATTCCCCAAGGAGACTTGTTTATGCTCACGTTCTAACTCACTCCCAGCCCCAAACAGTGATGAAATAGATGTGTCCTTAGTCTGCTTGAGTTCACTACTAAATCCTGTAATGTCTTTTGGGAGTTTTGAATGTCCATCCACTTGAATGGAAGAAAGAAAAAGGAAGGAAGAAAGGAGGAAGGGAGGGAGGGAGGGAGGGAGGGACAGAGGGAGGGAAGAAGAGAAAAACATGCCCCTCCCCTCAAAAGGCTGTGAAAAGGAGATATACTCCTTATATATAACAAATTCTAAATCTAAGGAAAAGTATTTTTCAGACATGTGATTTGTAAAAGAAAAATCCCACTATTTATATTTTGGTATAAAATAGGATAAATTATTTGTTTTAATTGTCTCTGTGTATACCTGAGTGTGTGTGTATATACGTGTGTGGATGTGTGTTTGTGTGTATGTACATGTGTGTGCATGTGTGTACGTGTGTGTGCATGTGTGTGCATGTGTGTACATGTGTGTGCATGTGTGTATGTGTGTGTGTATGTGTGTGTGTGTGTGTACACGCAGGCGTGAGCAAGCATCTGTATAGAGGTAAGAAGCACCATTTTTCAGACACTGGCCATGTGTTTTTTGAGATAGGGTCTCTGTTGTGGAAGTGATCAAGTGGGTTAGACTATCTGCTGTTCAGTTCCAGCAATGTATCTGTCTCCTCTTCCCCAGGGCTGGACTGCAAACCGCTGGGGCTGTGAACACATTTTTTTTTCTTTTCTTTTTTTTTAAGTATGGGTAATAGAGATCAAATTCTTACTGAGCTATCTCCCCAGTCCCGTTTTACTACCTTATAAATAATGCATATTTATTGTAGAAAAATTGGGAAATACCAAGGAAAATCACTTGTAGTCTTACTATTGGGAACTAATCTGTGTTCCAGTTCATTTTTGAATGTTAAAAGGATGGCCTCAAAACTCTCAGTGGCCTCCCGCAGCCAGGAGCTGCTTCCGGCTGTTCCTTGGGCAGATTTTGTCTCGGGCGCTTGATTTCTTCCCAGGTGTCAGTTTGTGTCTTAGGCTCAGTGACTATGAGGAATGTTCCTGCTCCAAGGATTGGTGGAAACATGTCATACCTCTTACGGCTGGAGGGCATGCCTGACACACTTCATTAGCCAACACAAGCTGCTCAGAGCCATCCAGATTTGACAGTGGGAAAGAATCCTCCTCTGTTGAGATGAGGCACTGATCAGTATTTCAACACACCATGATTTGATGATTATATTCCCCCTGCCCTTGACATTTTAGAGAGTTTTCTATAGAAATTTCTATTACAAACAATGGTTTCTTTCTAAATAAGTACACGAAAGTGCTCAATATCATTCGCCACTGGGGGCAGGGGAGGGGGGTGAGGGGGGCGGGGGAGGGGGGTGGGGGGGGAGAGGCGGGGATGCAAACTGTAACAAAACTGAGATTCCGCTTAATCTGCATTAGAACGGCTGTTATTTTAAAAAGCAAACCAGAAGGTAACCATTGCTGAACAGGGTGGAGGGAGATGGGACCCTTGTGTCCTGTGAATGGGCACAGATAATGGTGAAGCTGCAATTAGAGCAGGGTGGTGGCTCTCCATACAACAAACCTCCAAAGGATCACATGACCATATCCAAAGAATGAAAAGCAAGGTCTGGAAAAGATACAAAGATACTCCTTGCTCACAGCAACATTGTCAGCAGTGGCTACACGTTAGGAACAACACAGATGTCTGTTGATAAAGAAACGGAGAAATAAAATGTGGACACATATTTTAATGTATAATGTATAGTCACAGTGGGAGAGTGCTCAGGTTTAGAAGAGGTGTTTGGGCATTTTTTTTTTTTTAATATCCTTGAGGCATGATGTTAAGCGAAATAAGCCAGCCACAAAGTGTGATTTACAATTCATAAATAATCTAAAGATTGACAGGCAAAAAGAAAAGGGGTGGGGACTGTGGGCACAAGCAGGGTTGGTGATGTCGAGCAGTCTGTCATCGATTTGCTTTAAGATGCTGGTGAAGGCTAAATGCAGCTTTTACTTGTTTGTTGATTTGTTTGTAATTTTAAAGTTAGCATACAACAAGAAGATTTTTTTATTTGCCTCTCAGTAGGAATAAAATTCTGACTTTCATAACATAGCCTTCCTGAACATGAATGTTAATTGCTCAATGAAATAATTTCTAGATGACTAGTTCATGCTTAAAGTTGCTGATTTGCGAAAGTTGCTGATTTGCGTTTTATATTTCACAACAGTAGTTTCTTCAGCTCACTTGCCAATACAACATAATTTTGTGAAAACCTAAAATGAGAGAGAACTTACTAAATAAGTTACAATGACCTTGACAAAAATCAAATTTGTCTCGATGGCCTAAAAATAGAAATTATTTAAAAAAAATGTTGACATATGAAGTGATAGGCCTCCCTAGGGCATTTTCCTACCTAGATGCCACTATACTTCGTTTTTATTCTTCCCTGTTCTAGTTTGCTTTCTATCCCCATTATAAGCACCATTGCCAACAGCAATTTGGGGCAGAAAGGGTTTACCTGGCTAACACAGACTGATCACAGTCTGTCATTGAGGAAAGCCAGGGCAGGAAGCAGAGACCACAGAGGAGTGAGGCTCTTTGGCTTGCTCCCCAAGCTCACATCCAGCTGCCTTCTCATACCTACTAGGACCCCCTGCTCAGGGATGACACCACCCACAGTGGACTAAACCCCCTGCTCAGGGATGACACCGCCCACAGTGGACTGGGTCCTCACCATCAATCATTAGTCAAGACAATTTCCCCCACAGACTTGCCTACAAGCCAATCTGATGGTTTATTTATTGTCACATGTATCGATCATTAGTCTCCACCTCCTCTGTCATGGTCACTTTTTACTTTTGTGACATACATGTGCACTCATAAGTTAAAATGAGGTTCAGTATATGAAAGAAAATATGTAGTGTTTAATTTTTGCTTGCTTGTCTTTGCTTCTTTTTCTTTATTAAAAAAGATTGAGTTTTAAAATTTTTTATCTGTGGTGTGTGTGTGTGTGCGTGTGTGTGTATGTGTGTGTATGTGTGTTCCTGTGAACACATGTACTCTGTATGCTGTGTGTGTGTGTGTATGTCTGAGGAAGCCAGAAGTGGTGAATTTTGTGAAGGGAGCTGGGAATAGAACTCAGGTCCTCTTATAAGAGCGTTAATTGAGGGCGTTCAATTGTTTAACCATCTTTTCAGCCCCTCTCTTTTCATTTTTTTGTCCTTCCTTATTTATTTATCTCTCATATATAACATCACAACCTTTGTTCCCCCTCCTTCTTCTCCTCCCTGTCTCTCTTCCTATCCCACCACACCCCTGCCATTCATTCACGCCTTCTTCATTTCCCTTTAGAAAAGGTCAGGTCTCCCAGAGATATCAAACAATAAGTTGCAATAAGACTAGGTCCCGCCCTTCCTATTAAGGCTGGACCAGGGGACATAGTGGGAGGAAAAGGGCCCCAGAAGTAGGTAAAAGCATCAGAGACAGCACTTTCACTGTTAGGAGTCCCATAAGAAGACTAAGCTACATAGCTATAACATATGTGCAGAGAACCTAGGCCAGACCCATGCAGGCTCGAATATTGTTGGTTTGGCGTCTGTGAACTCCTAAGGGCCCAGGTCAGTTGATTCTGTGGTAACCTTCTCCATTCTGGCTTCTATGAATCTTTCTCCCTCTCCCTCTTCTACAGGATTCCTTGAGCTCTGCTTAGTGCTGTGAGTCTCTGCATCTGTTTCCATCAGTTGCTGAATGAAGCCTCCCTGACAATGATTATACTAGGCTTCTCTCTACGAGGACAGCTGGATATCACTAGGAATCATTTCATTGATTTTTTTTGTTTGTTTTTTGTTTTTTTGTTTTGTTTTTGTTTTTTGCTGGTCATGTTTTGTTTTTTGCTGGTCATGTTTTGTTTTTTGCTGGTCATGTTTTCTAGGTGTCTGGGCTATCCAGCTTCTTGCTTCTGACCCTCCAGGCAATGTCAGAGGTAGGCTCCCTCTTCGATTCATTGATTGGCCATTCCCTTAATTTCTGCTCCACCTTTACCCAGCACATCTTGTAGGCAGGACGGATTGTAGGTCATAGGTTTTGTGGTTGGGTTGATGGCCCAGTCCTTGCACTGGAAGCCTTTCCTGGTTACAGGGGATGGCCAGTTTAGGTTCTGGATCCTTCATTGCTTGGAGTCTTATCTTGGGATCACCCTTATCTAGGGTCACCCTTGAGTGTCCATTGAACTAGGTTTCTATCTTGCCCACACAATGCCTCTCCTGGTATGCTCTCCCTCCATCTGATCCCTGCTGTGATTCTCGAAATGGGGACTCACATTGTAGCCCAGTCTAACCTTGAACTTGAAATACCCCTACTGCCTCAGCCTCTGGGACACCAGGATTAAGGGATTAAGGGAGTAAGCCTCCACGTGTGGATTGGCAGTAGGTGTGATTACTACAGACAACAGATCTTGCTTCTGTCACTCAGCGTAGGTTGCTCACGTTGCTCTGCCCTTAGTAGGCCTGCAGCTCTTTAGGTATCACAATCACTAAGTTTCAGCATGGTGTTCATATTAGAATTTTACTTTCTCGGTCGTAAGTCTTTCTGGTTAAAAGATTTATTCACATAGCTAAATTTAAAAAGCAGCCACGGAGGATCAAGGGGAAGGTGTTCAAAGGTGATCAGGGAAACTCCCACTTCATTCTCCCCACCCAACCCCAGCTGCTCATTCATTGCCTCCCAGGTCATCTGTTATAACTAACTTCCTAGTGTATCCTGATGAGGAAGAGTCCATATGCGTGAAGTCCCTGCTCTCCATTCATATCTGTGAATCTTCAAAACCCATTACATCTAGCAGATCACAAATCCCATATCCATGAAACAACTCTGAAACTTTCCCCTCAGCAACGAGGAACCCGCAGGCTACTGTCTCTAGGACACTGACTCCCCTAGGGACCTCAGATGAGCATCTTTATGCCATATTTATAATTTTGTAACTAGTTTATTTCACTTAGGATAATGCCATCAAAACTTCTGTACACCGTAGCCCAGATCATGGTTTCTTTCCTTTGTTAAGGCTGAGTAACATTTCATCCCTTGGCTATACCACCGTTTGCTTATCTGTCCATTCATGGGCACTGTGGTACTTCTGTGTTTGGACTACTGATAACAGTGCTCCTATGAACATGGAGTGCAGGTATTTCACTGGAACCCTGCTTATGATTCTTCTAGGTATGTATCTAGAATTGCTAGATCCTATGGTAATCCTATTTTCAAACAATCCTATTGTTTTTAAACCTGCCATATCATAGTGGCTGTGCCATTTTGTATTCTTACCAGAAGTATACAAAGGTTCCAGTTTCTCCATGTCCCTTGCCATCCTTATTTTTGGAGGCGTTGATGGGGCTTTCCTAAGGCTGTGTGTGATGCTCTCACTCTAGATCCGATTTGCATTTCTCTACTGAGCAATGTGATTGAGCTGCCATGCCATGACGTCATTGGCCATTTACAGATCTTTAGAAGATGTTGACTCAGGTCCTGCATCCGATTTAAATCAGGAGTGGCTGTTTCTGTAGTTCTTTATTCTGGCATCACTTCCCATGGTTAATACATAAATAGCATGTGTGTTCTTCTTGCCTCTGCATGCTTTGGTTATGTCCTTTGATGCTCAATTCCTAAACATCAGTGTAGCTTACTTTATCCACTTTTATTGCCCATGCTTTGATCTTATAGCCAAGAAGCCATTGATAAGTCTGTGGGCAGACCTTCTCTGTTGCCTATTGAGCAGGTTTTAGTTTTACCACTCATGTTTAGGTGTTGGGTATATTGTGAATTAACGGTTAATGGCTAAATGGTGCAAATCAAGTCATCGGATCTGTCTTCAGCTATCTAAAAGTTCTGTAACTCATCCACAGGGCTTTTACATGTCAACAATTATATTTTTGCTTGCTTAAACATAGCTAGATTCCTTCATGAATCTGCCTGGATATTTGTTAGCATTTGTTATTCATAAATATTCTACTCTTTACATTCAAGAAACATTTCTATATAGATACATTTTATTTGTGATAATTGACATCTAAGGTCCACTGGGAGAAGGATTTCTAAATTTTTGGGTGTAGTTTCTGTGAACTCTTAGGGTGGCCTGTTCTTATGTATTCTTAATTTTTTAAATTATGAATTCATGTTTTACTTAGCCAATCCTTCATCAATTCAACAAATGTAAGAGAATGTGAAGTATTAGGTTAGGGTTTCTTGAGGTATTGGTTAGGATATCAGAAGCAGGGGTTTGAACTCTGTGCATGTCAGGCACGATATAAACTGAACTCTCTCCCCATCCCCCAAAGACCTGTGAATGGTTAAGCAAAATACAATATGCACCTACAATAGATTATTATTCAACCTTAAGAAGAAATGTTGACATATGCGAAACATAGATGAAAGTTGACCTTATAAAATAAATTAAGCCAGCTTTAAAAAAAATTATAAACCAGGTATGATTTAAATCTTGTGACATACCTAAAATAATCAGTTCAGAGGAGAAAGTTTGTTGCCAGAGGTTTGGGTGAGGATGACAAGGAGTTGTTGTTTAGTGAGTATGGGAGGCAGCCAGCTATGGGAAGAGTTCTGCATATGGGCTGCCTTAGAGTACGAGTGCACTAGCATTACTGTTTGGTACACTTAAAATGATTGCCATGGAGAGGTTGATGCTGTGTGTCTGTGGCATAACTAACATTTAAAAGGTTAAGAACGACAACAAGAAAGAGGGACAGACATTAGAGATAGTAATTTGGAACTGTTCCAGGAGGTTTTTACGTAAGGGAGAAAGAGGATGACAGAAGAGAGGTCAGTAGTGTTTGTTCCTATCCTAGCCTGACCTGTCTGTTCAGACGTACAAGGAATTATGTTTACAGATGCAATATGCCCTATAACAAAGAAACATTAGTAAGGTCCAGGCAGAAATTTTTAGGCAGGTGAGTTTTGTGCATTTGCAATGGGGTCATAATTTTAATCTATACCTAGGCTACTGGTGCTTAAAATAGAATGCATTAGTGTATTTCCTTTGATATTTAATGTTGAATATAGACCAGATACAGTTGTTAGTACTTGCTACTTGGGAAAATGCAAATTAAGACTTTATATTATCTTCAACCTTGAGAAATACATATGGAATCTTAGGAGGGCTGACATGCTAGAGAGCTATGAGGGCGGACCCTCTGTCCACACCCATCCTTCTGCTTCCTGGAGACAGAGCTGTGAGGGTGGACCCTCTGTCCACACCCATCCTTCTGCTTCCTGGAGACAGGGGGTGGAGAGGAGGTGTGGGATATGAAACTGTCAGAGGATGGCCCGGGAGTGAAAAAAAAAATTAAATAAAAGGAAAGGATATAAAAAAAATGGGATACAGAGCTAAACAAAGGATTCTCAACTGAGGAATACTGAATGTCCAAGAAGCACCTAAAGAAATGTTCAACACTCTTAGTCATCAGGAAAATGCAAATCAAAACAACCCTGAGATTCCACGCCACACCAGTCAGAATGGCTAAGATCAAAAACTCATGTGACAGCTGATGCTGGCGAGGATATGGAGAAAGAAGAACGCTCCTCCTTTGTTGGTGGGCTTGCAAGCTGGTACAACCACTCTGGAAATCAATCTGGAGGTTCCTCAGAAAATTGGACATAGCATTACCTGAGGACCCAGCTATACCACTCCTGAGCATATACCCAGAAGATGCTCCAACATATAACAAGGACACATGTCCACTATGTTCATAGCAGCCTTATTTATAATAGCCAGGAGCTGGAAAGAACCCAGATGCCCTTCAACAGAGGAATGGATACAGAAATTGTGGTACATTTACACAATAGAGTACTACTCAGCTATTAAAAACAACGAATTCATGAAATTCTTAGGCAAATGGAGGGAACTAGAACATATCATCCTGAGTGAGGTAACCCAGTCACAAAAGAACACACATAGTATGCACTCACTGATAAGTGGAGATGGGCCCAAAAGCTTGGAATACCCAAGATACAATTCACAGACCACATGAAGCTCAAGAAGAAGGAAGACCAAAGTGTGGGTGCTTCAGTGCTTCTTAGAAGGGGTAACAAAGTACCCATGGGAGAAGATACACAAACAAAGTGTGGAGCAGAGACTGAAGGAAAGGCCATCCAGGGACTGCCCCGCCTGGGACTCCATCTCATATACAGACATCAAACCCAGACATTATTGAGGATGCCAAGAAGTGCTTGCTGACAGGAGCCTGATATAGTTGTCTCCTGAGAGTCTTTTTCAGAGCCTGACAAATACAAAGACAGATGCTTGCAGCCAACCATTGAACTGAGTATGGGGTCCCCAATGGAGGAGTTAGAGAACGGACTGAAGGAGCTGAAGGGGTTTGCAACCCCACAGGAAGAACAACATTATCAATCAACTAGAACCCCCCAGAGCTCCCAGGGACTAGACCACCAACCAAGGAGTACACATGGAGGGACACATGGCTCCAGCTGCATATGTAGCAGAGGGTGGCCTTGTCGGGCATCAATGGGAGGAGAGGCCCTTGGTCCTGTGAAGGCTCCATGCCCCAACGTAGGAGGATGCTGGGGAGGGGAAGTGGGAGTGGGTGGGTGGGTGAACACCCTCATAGAAGCAGGGGGGAGGGGGATGGGTTAGGGTGTTTCTGGGGAGAAACCGGGAAAAGGGATATCATTTGAAACGTAAATGAAGAAATTATCCAATTAAAAAGAAAAAAAAGAAAAAAATTAAAAATGACTATTTTTAAAGACAGTTGCTAATGGGATAGAAAAATAGCTGTTTGGGAAGGAAAAAATGTATAAATTTTCTAGAACTTTTACTTTGGACCATGTAGAAAAAGGTCTTTTTATTTATTATTATTTTTTTTTGGCTTGGGCTATTTGAAAGGGCCTAGCTTCCAAGAAAAGGGCATAGTGGATTTTGTGAATTGCCATTCTGTGTGAACAAAATGAGGTCTTTATACAATCTTAATTAGGTTTCTGAAAGAGATTAATATAACTGGACAGTTAACAGAAAGGTCTGCTCTACTTGGGCTCGAAACTCCTCTTCTTTGGGTTGCAGACTCTCTGCCCCCTGGTGGCCTTCCAGGGGGCTGCTTTGGTCGTTTTGGGTTTTTCTTCAATGCAAGCTTTTGTACCGAAGTCTGGTTTGATAATTGTCTGGTTGCCTGGCTGCAGGTCGTTAGAACAATTATGCTGCAGGCTTTGGCTTGTGTGAGAAGGCTGGGTCCCAGCCTGGAAATAAAATGTTTAGAAGTCATTTAGTCCACTTGGACAGCCAAAGACAATCTGAGAGCCAGGCATGCCCCAGTCTGAGTGGTTTTTCTTTCTCTCTCTCCCTTTGAAGACAGTGTGATGATAAAAACACTGGCGAAAATACAATGAAGGAAATCAAGACCACCTACAACCTGTCACCCACATGGCCCTCACAGTGAGTACTAGTGCTTCCTGGGAGTTATGGTAGTGGGAGTTATTCTTATACTTTTACATAACATACATTAAACTGCAAACACACTCAAGTCATAGAAAATACAGAGCAAGATAAAGACAATGGAACCAACCCAACCCTCAGCTTGCAGGCTAAGAATGGCCTCACATTTCAAAAGTTCCAGAGACTAATATCCTGTGATAGTTATGCCAAATTCAAATCTCAGCACCCAGAAAGGAAGTTTTATTGAAGCTATATGTTTATTTATGCATCATTGGCACATGTAGAACAAAATGGTAGGTAAAATCAAAAGTGTTCACTATTTCCCCTTTATTAAAAAGGTTATCAGCTTTGATGTGGGATAAGCATTTTCAAAACCTTCAAATGTTTAAAAAATATGACATGAAAATTACAATTTAAATAGTCATTTAAAAATTCTTATAGGGTTGAAGATGTAGCTTACTGGTAGGGTTCTTGATTAGTATATTAGGTCCCCAGAAACAAACAAACACACACACACACACACACACACACACACACACACACACAGAGAGAGAGAGAGAGAGAGAGAGAGAGAGAGAGAGAGAGAGAGCCCAATGTAAATTTATGCTAATTATAAACATTTGTCAATTTATTTCATTTTCCTCATTTTAGTTTTGCAAAATGAGAAATTTATAGAGATTGTGTAATTTCACTTCAGCAGTTAAAATAGAAGTAGTCCATGCTCAAGATGAATTTTCACATATACTACTATGATGACTCTGTGTTTAACTGTTTTTGGATGTGTAAACAATGTTTATTGGGCACATAACAGGAGACCGTGGGTATAAAGGAGCTATGTCAACTTTAGTTTTCTTTTCCACATCCTCTTCGGCTTGTTCCCAACCTAATGAGCTGCTGCCGCCTTGGGCAGGGGGTATTGGCCTTCTCCCCTCTCCTCCTTCTTTGTGGCTGTCCCTGGCCTCTTTCATGAGTTGACTTCATGTGGCAGACACCCTGAGAGGGCAAATTCACTGATAGTTTTAGAAGCACATCTTTGAGAACTGAGGGAACCTCTGTCCACTTTTTCTTGCCACAGGTAGAGGCTCCTTTAGTGGTCTGGGGTGGTCTGGCTTTCCTGGAAGGGTAGGGGTGGAAAGGCGCTCACCCCCTTGCAGAGGAAGGCTGGGCACTTCAACTTGTCTCTGCAGAGATGACCACAAATGTAGATGCCCTTACATGTGGCCCAATAGTGCCTGTCTGACCACAGTGACATAGGAAGTGGCCCTTCTCCTCACCCACTTGCCCTTCCAGCCATCTTCTCAGCCACCTTGACTGCCTTCCCACACTGGTACCAATGTATAGTCACGTTCCCAGTGCATGAGTAGATAAGCTGTTCACACATCATCAACATTTGTCCAAGTGCTTTTTAAAAAATGTGAATTGCAGCTCCCCAAATACCATGCTGTTTCACTGTGGATAGGATTCACATTTCTGTAATGTCTATGGGTTGAGAATCTTCTCAGGTACCTATCAGCTGTGTATGTCTTCTACAGAGAGATATCTATTTTAATTCTCTTCTCCTGCCCCTTTTGGTTTGGTTACTCATCTTTGGTTTGTCATTTTGTGATATGTGCTGGGTAAATTATCTTATCAGAAGTGTGATTTGAAGATTTTTTTCCTTCCTACAGATTCCCTTGATAGTGTGCTTTGAAGTATGAACACTTTTAATTGTAATGAAGTCCAATTAATTTATTTTTCTTTTGTCATGGTGCTTCTGGAATTTTATCTAAAAATATATTCCTCAGTCCAGGGATGTGGAAACTTATGCCCATGTTTTCTTCTAGAGGCTTGAAGATTTACTTTCTCCACTTATTTCTGTACTATTTTGAGCTAGTTTTTGTGTTTGCAGGAGATAGAGGCATACACTTTTAAGAATAAAATTTAAAGCCATGCTACAAGTCAAACACTAGCCCATATTCAGTTTTAAAAATACCATTTAAAAATAAATGTATGGTCACAGTGAGACAATAGCATTGAATTCCTAAAATGTCCTGCTTTGAAGTTTGTTTTCTATTAGACTAGGCATTTCAATGGATTATCTCTGGACTGGAATTCAGAGAGATATTTAAAATGTTTTATCCTTATACAATCTGGTGAAGAAACTGTCAGTGGTTTGAGGTCTGAGCACTGCATTCTTATTTTCATAAGAATGATGGTCATAGGAAAGACATGGAGTTTCCCTAAATGTGTTTTCCTAGCTACTACAGGAAGTTCTTGGATACAGATCTGTATCTTAACCATCTCTGTTGTTAGTCCCGTGTCTGGGATGAGTGTTACCGGTGCTAGCTTACATGAAGGATGACTTGCTCAGTTCTAGTGTGTGGAGCTGAGCAATGAACATCTTCTCCACTGTGTGCCCAACTGTTTACCATCCCAACCAGAACCATTAGCTGCAGCAGCATGCCTGCATGGTTACTTGTAGAACTGAAATCAAATATCTTAAAACCATTCACAGGTTTTTGATGTGCAGAATACATTTAAGGCAAAGAACAGATACTGGTCTAGTTTAATATTTTTAATGAGTGCCAAATGATGTTTTTTTCGCCCTAGCATTTCATAAGGTGAACTCTAGTTTGTTTTAATAAACTATATGGCTGAGTTAGCCCAGGCGAGGATATGCAGGCTGGTGGAACCTGCTCTGAAGGTGCTCTTAGGTGGACTGTCTCTATACTGTGAAGTCTCCTAAGAAGCATTCTCTCCCTGGATGCCGTGATGTCTGATCATTAACCCTCAGTGCACAGAAAGCATGTACCTGAGTTTCTTTCCTTTTTATCACACCAAGTTGAATTTGACTTTGAAATAAACAGGCAACTTTTTTTTTTTGAGTAACATAGCAGCTGGTATATGTTGGAGAGGGTTATTTCCTCCCACAATTATTCTTATTTCTCTGTCATCTTTCCTTCTCCTCTCTATCCACATCCCTTTCAGTTTACCCGGATCACCATGCCGGAATTCTCTTTGTCTTCTTCCCCAAGACGATGCTTTCTTCACTCAACTGCTTATATAAATAAACCAAGGCTTCTCTTTCTCCCAACCACCTGCTCAGTATGCATGCGGGAGACCAATTATAGCTGAGAGGGAAATCCCCTTTGAACAGCTGATTCGGAGCATGGGTTTGAAGGCTTATCTTCTGTCTGCATCACAGGGTCATGCCAGGGTCATCCCTTGAGCAAATGTCTCTTTGGCTCCTCCTGCGTTTATCCTGCAATGTGCATACGGGGCCCTCTTCCTTTGGTCTATGAAACTGTTGGGCAGAAGCACCCGTTTGACATACTAATCAGAGTCTTGACATCACACATGCCACAGCTCGGTAGAGTTTGATCCTGTGCTGCAAGCCTCCCTGAGTACTTTCTATTGATTTTCCAAAAACCTAAAAAAGAATTTTTAAAGAACAGGGCAGCATTTCTCAGACTCCTATATGTATAGTTACTGCAAGGGTGTCATGGAAACAGTTCTGGTTCAGCTGCTCCGTATTTCTACTAAGCTCTCTACTGACCTGATGCTGTGGTCCACAGAAGCACTGAGTACTCAGTGCTGGGCACTGCAGCCTGGAAACAACTCGGAGTTCTTCCTGACAGCCCAAGGATCTCCTTTGTACAGCTTTCTGACTTGGCTGAGTACACACTCAAGTTTTGTCCCCTCTATGTAGTTCAACTCTATCCTTGCCATCAGCACACTGTATGACACTTGTCTACATATCTGCCTCCTAGACTGTGAACATACAGAGGTAAAGATTAATTGTTTTTTAATGTGAGGAGATAGAATATCACCTGGAATAAACAGTAGGCATTTGACAAATAGTTACTGAAGAAAAACAAAACACTCCCACCCACATACATGCACATATAGTTGTTTGAATGAGAGTGGCATATAGGTAGGTAACTATATCCTATCATCTCTATCTCTGTCTCTGTCTCTGTCTCTCTCTCTATCTGTATCTCTATCTCTATCTCTATCTATCTCTCTCTCTATCTCTACCTCTATCTCTATCTCTCTCTATCATCTCTATCCCTATCTCTACCTCTGTCTCTGTCTCTGTCTCTACCTCTACCTCTACCTCTACCTCTACCTCTACCTCTACCTCTACCTCTACCTCTACCTCTACCTCTACCTCTACCTCTATCTCTACCTCTACCTCTATCTCTACCTCTATCTATCTCGGTCCCCAGTTGGTGCAACTGTTTGGGAAGGATTAGGAGCTGTGGTCTTGTGGGAAGAGGTGAGTCACTAGGGGTTTGCTTTGTTGTTTCAAAAGACTCTTGAGATCCCCAGTGTTCTCTCTCTCTCTCTCTCTCTCTCTCTCTCTCTCTCTCTCTCTCTCT
>NW_021621002.1:4175962-4179458 GCF_004785775.1 Grammomys surdaster | reverse complement strand
TCTCTCTCTCTCTCTCTCTCTCTCTCTCTCTCTCTCTCTCTCTCTCTCTGTCTTGTGGTTATGGATAAAGATGTGAGTTCTCAGCTGTTCCTTTGCTCTGCCGTCATGAATTTCAAGGCTCTCAAGTTGTAAGACATATTAAATACTTCCTTTAAGCTTCCTTGGTCATGAGATGTTTTGTCATGGTAGTAGGAAAGTAGCTAGTATACTCATAGATAAAATTCATAAAGTTAAAACCATCTTTCCCAAACACCATACATAGACTGAAAGACAAACAACAGATCCGGAGACCTAGCTATAGCATATGGAGATATGAGCTGTGGTTGGTGGAATTGCACCCTCCCCATATATAGTAAAGTCCTTATCCCCAATATCCACAAATGTGACTTTATTTGACAATAAAGACATTACAGTTAGGCTGATCATATGGAGTAAGATGGACCCTTCACTCAAGAAGACTGCTGTCTTTGACTAATTGGTTGATTGTTTCTTTGTTTTATTTTGTTTGAAACAGGATCTTACTTAACTTAGACTTGTCTTAGACTCATTTCACAGCTGAGAAAGACTTTGAACTCCTGATCTTCTTATTTCTACTTCCTGAGCACGAACATAACAGGAACGTATCACCATGCTTGCTTGTGTCTTTATATGAGGGTGTATTCGTTAGGGATCCTACTGCTGTGACAAAACATCAAAACCAAAATCACCTTGGGGAGAAAAGCATTTATTTCACCTCACAACCGTCAGGTTCCAGTGAGGGAGTCAAGGTAGGAGCACAATCACAGAGCCCATAGAGGAATGCTGCTCATTGGCTTGCTCCTTATGGCTTGCTCAGCCTGTCTTCCAACACAGATTCAACATCACCAGCCCAAGGGTGTCATCTCAGAAATTAGGCTGAGATATCTGCCAGCCTGTGCTGTCAGAGGCTGGAAGAGGTTAAGATATTTCCTGTCCTAGAGAGGGAAAGAGAGCATGAGTCTGCCAAGCTTAATTCGGAACTCTAGTTTCAGATCTATGGGAGAAGCATTCTGTGATTTTTTAAAACCACCTGTTGGGTATATTGTGTTACAGTAGCACTAGGTGGTACAGACTCAAGAAAGAAGAAAGAGAATTACTCATGGGTCCAGTTATCAAAGAACACAGCAGGCACCGTGGAAGAGAAGCAGCTGCTTACAAGCAAGACATGTGTAGAGGCTGTCACTCAAACAAAGTGGGAGGCAGTGCTGGAATTCTGCTTTAGTATTTTATTTATTATTTGAACTAGAGAAAATATTGAGAGAGTTTGGGAAGAAGGCCTCCTAATACACTTGAGCAATACCAGCTGTTGACTTGGCCCCCAAATATATCCTAAGTGCTTCTGATCCTCTGTGTGTCCTCTGACACCACCGTCTTCTGAAAGACTGCCATTGAGTTTGGGACAACTGGATGGTCTATAGCATCTTGTTCCTAGCTGAGAATGTATGACTCAGATCACATGTGACTCCTCTGCTAAAGCCTCTAGATGCACACCTATTATCCTAGTACTCAAGAGGCCCACGTAGGAAGATGGGTACAAATTCAAGGCCATAGTGAGAGTAAAGCCAGGCATGACTCAGAAAAACAAAACAACTCCCCCACCCCCAAAAAGCTTCACCAAACCAAACCAAGCAAGCAAACAGCAACAACAACAACACAGCCAAGTCAGAACTTCCTAAACCAAAAAGAACTCTGCAGGGACCAGCAATTTGCATGTTCCATGTGATCTTCCTTTTTTCAGTCAGTGGGCTACAGAGTTTCAGCCCATGGTTTCTACACCTCCTCTGTGCAGTGCTTGCCCTGGGGCCTGCACACCTTGCTTGTTCCCCACTTTTCTCTCTCTTTCTGGTCTCAGCTTCAATGTCATAAAAGCATTGTCTCTGGCACACCTCTTTTGGCCTTGACTGAGTTAGGTCCCTGCCATGCATCTTTTTGTGGGACATTTTTTGTGTGTTTTTCCTTCATGATTTGCCCATTAATGATAGGTATTTCTTTGTCTATCTCTGATTTGTCCATTATAGGTAGAGACTTTTTACTGTCATAAGTCAGTAAATACTAAGAAAGCAAAAAGCTACATCGTGTATCTATTTTACTGACTTGGATAGGGATCGTAACTCACAGCTTCTGATTAATGTGAATTTGTTGACTGGATAAATGGAAACTTGTTTGGCAAAATAAGCCAAAGACCTTAGAGACATATAACTTCTTTCAATCAGCTGTGCCATTTCCAGGAAAATATTGAAGAAGTAACTTCAAATATATGTCAAGATACTCAGAAAACAGAAAAAAAATCAATATATTGGGAGTAAAAATAAATGTCTAAAAGGGACTTTCTTTTTTTTTTTTAAATTTTTTTTAATTTCTTTTTTTTTTGAACATGAAATGCTTTTTTTATAGCATGTTTTACAAGGGGAGGGGGTAAGAGGGTCCAGGTGGTGGAAAAGTACAAAATCTTCTTGGCCTGTGCCTTGAAACATGTCATGGTCTATATGGTACATTGCCTTGAATTATGATCTACCTGCAGTTCTTCAGAAGATATGGTACACTGCTTGAGTTATGGTCTCCCTGCTATTCTTAAGAAGACATGGTACTCTGCTTTGAGTCTATCTGAAGTTGCTAAGCAGGATCTTGCAGTTGCCAAGCTTCAGAGGACATTGTGCAGGTGGGGAAAGGTAGGGGGTGAGGGTAAGGGCGAGGGTCCTGGCTTCTGGCATCTCCCCCTTCTCTGTTTAGTTAGAGAAGGCATCTTATGATCAATCCCAACTATGTGAGTTTTGAATTTGGATGTCTAATTATGGGGGGTCTTAGACAAGTTCACAACCCCAAAACACTGATGTGAGACGAGTCACATCGATGGTCGAAGGCTTTAGGCTGTCGTCGATGGGCAACGTCAAGGGACTCCGATGTGGGTGAAAGGAGGGTGAGAGCCCTGTCTTAGGCCATGTAGGCTGCACCCACTCCCAGCACCACGCACTCCTTTTCGGCTGCATTGGGTGGGCCCCTGGGAAGTGGACCTACAATAATCCCGTCATTGGGCTAACTCACAGCCATCCTAGTCTCTTATAAATGTTCAAGTTACCAACCATTTGTCAGTTTGGGGTGTAATATTGTCATAAAGGAAGGCTCCCCAATGTTAGCGGCCATATCAAGGGTGGCCTTGGTTTAGGAAAAAGCCAATTTTTGTTGTGGTGATCAAGAGGCCAAGCTCTCTAGCGAGAGAAATGAGGGCAAAGCCAGGCATACCAGGAACCCTTCTGGAGGGCGTGGAATTCTAGGGGTCGACCGTAGGGGGAGGCAGGGGAGCTGACAGCTGTGTCAGTCTCCTGCGGAGTCACTTCTGGATCCTCTGCAATTTTCAGCTGATGGTAATGAACTTCAACTGCCTTCTTGATGGCAGCATCAACCTGGTTCCGTGGACGACAGGTCACGGGCGATGATCTCTGTCTTGCTCAATCTTGATGTCGTGCGCACATCCTCTCAA
>NW_021621002.1:4174401-4175562 GCF_004785775.1 Grammomys surdaster | reverse complement strand
CTTTCACTGGAGTCTAACAAGGTCACCCTCAATTCCCTATACAGGTGTGTGAGTCCCTCCCTTTGTGCTCTCTGGTTGGTGGTTTAGACTTTGGGAGTTCTGGTTGAAACTTTTGATGCTCTAAAAGGGACTTTCAAAGTGAGAGAATTTAGGCATTCAAATGTCATTGGAGAGAAGTATTCAGACACATATGCTAGTGATTATATATTTACTATATGTTAAAATATGTCATATATTTTATGTTTTATGTTTTCTGTAATGTATAGAACTATACAAAATGGTAACTAATTTATTTTTCTCTATATGTTTTACTTAGATTTTATGACACAGGGATGGAACCCAGGACCTTGCCTGCACTAGGTACTGAGTCACCCTGCCTCGTCTTGAAAGAATTTAGACACGTTTTATATAGATGATTTTTTTTTGGCACAATGAGAAGAATAAAAGTAACCCAAATGTTTCTTGAGTAAATGAGTGGAAATTAGCCAGGATTTGGTTTGAATTTCAGACCTTCATTCCTGTGGAAGAAAAATGACCAGCACAATAAGGTAATGTCCAGTGATAATGCACAGTCCCCAGATACTGCTTGGTCCTGCCACACAGGAAATCCCATCTGTGGTTAAGTTTCAAAACCCCCATCATCTTATTGAGCAAATTATTTCTTTATAGGAGAAACTTTCCTGTTTTGTTTTCACCACTGCTTTTGAGTAAGAATAGAAAGGAGAGAGGCACAGGTGAAACTCTCCTCTAAGAGTTCCGATGCTGTACTTGATAGGACTCTGAGTGATGCATGGACGAAATACTGAGGAGGAAGGGGGTTTTGGACCAAATTTATACAAATATGCAAATGAGCTTTATTGCTTGAAAAATTTCAAAGGCACAATTTTACCACCACCTTTTTCTTCCTCTTCCACTTCCCCTTCCTCTTCTTCCCCTTCCCCTTTCTCCCCTTTCTTTTCCCCTTCTTCCCCTTCCTCTTCTTTCCCTTCTCCCCTTCTTCCCCTTCCCCCCTTTCCCCTTCTTCCCCTTCCCTCTTCTTCCCCTTCCCCTTCTTCCCCTTCTTCCTCTTCTTCCCCTTCTTCCCCTTCTTCTCCATTCTTCCCCTTCTTCCCCTTCTTCCTCTTCTTCCCCTTCTTCCCCTTCTTCTCCATTCTTCCCCTT
>NW_021621002.1:4174051-4174301 GCF_004785775.1 Grammomys surdaster | reverse complement strand
CTTCCCCTTCTTCCCCTTATTCTTCCCCTTCTTCCCCATTCTTCCCCTTCTTCTTCCCCTTCTTCTTCCCCTTCTTCTTCCCCTTCTTCTTCCCCTTCTTCTTCCCCTTCTTCCCCTTCTTCCCTTCCCCTTCTTCCACTTCCCCTTCCTCTTCTTCCCCTTCTTCCTGTTCTTCCCCTTCCCCTTCTTCTACTTCCCCTTCCTCTTCTTCCCCCTCCTCCTCCTCCTCCTCCTCCTCCTCCTCCTCCTC
>NW_021621002.1:4122393-4173951 GCF_004785775.1 Grammomys surdaster | reverse complement strand
CCTCTTCTTCTTCTTCTTCTTCTTCTTCTTCTTCTTCTTCTTCTTCTTCTTGTTCGATAGGGCATCTCTATGTAGCACTGGCTATCCTGAAACTCATTCTTTAGACTAAGCTTTCCTCAAATTCACAGAGATCCTCCTGCCTCTTTCTCCTGAATGCTAGGATTAAAGGGGTGCACCACCACTGCCTAGCAGTCCCTTATTTTCTAAGCTACTATTTTATCATGACATTGTGTCCCCTGTTTTCTCTGAAGACTTATTTTATCTTGATGGAAGTGAGTCATATCTCTTCTTGGTTGTATATATTTGTTTGATACTGAGTTAGGTCCAGATAGACCCTTGGTACCATCATGTATGAGAGCAAGATTGGTTTATTTCTAATGTCTAGATTTAATAGGTGATGCTATATTTTTTACCAAAGAGAGCAAACCAAGGGGTTCATGCATATTTATTCTTAACACCTTTTATTGTTAGGTTTGTATATTTCTGAATACACATAAACACTTACATATTAAGCATATATGAACTTATAAAACTTACACATTTGTAAAAGAATCAGTGACTATAACACTGGAACAATCTTTAAGCAAAGATTAAAAAAAAACTTATAAAAAAGAACATGGGGTAGGTGTCATTCCTGACACTGGATGGCACCAACCAGTGCCTTTTACAGGCCAGGCTAGCCTTTCCTCTTTGGCTCTTCTCAAGAGTCTAATTTGAGCTGGGAGTGGTGTTCTGGTTCCTATCTTCTGGACTATTTTTCCCCTGGGGTTGAATAGAGGCTTCCATCCAGGAGAGGGGAGCTATTACCAAACTGACTCACTAGAATTCAAATTTTCATGAAAGGCAAATCTTTGTAGGCTTAAATTATTCTAGGCTATTCATAGAAATTCAGTTACAACTCAAAGGGTTATCATTAGAGAAGTCTTTAATGAAAACAAATCCTGCATATGTAAGGGAAATGGATCTAAAAGTTAAATAAAATCTTAAAAAGTGGTTTTGGTAACCACGGTTCTCTGTGCAGCGACATAAATTCTGAACATAGAGGAATATGAACTTGTAGTCTCCTTGTTCTGACTGTGAGTTTCAAGACAATGGTGACAGAAGGTTGACCTACGAGCCTAAATCAGTGCTTCCCAAACTTTTAGTGTTGTGTCTCTTGAATACAGTTCCTCATGTTGTGGTGACCCCCCCCACGATAACAGTATTTCATCACTACTTCATGACAATAATTTTGTTACTGTTATGAAATATCATTGTCTCCTGATAGTCTTAGGTGATCCCTGTAAAAGGGTCTTTCAATCTCCAAAGGGGTCAGGACCCACAGGTTGAGAACTGCTCTGTGAACTGCCCTGGCCACATGTCCATGAAGTGGGTCCTGTCCCAGCAAGGAAATGGCCTTTGTGTAGTATGGTGGTGAAGATGTAGAGTCTAGAGCCAGGAGACCCGAGTATAAGTTTTTGGCTTTCTGGTAGACCAGGCACAGGTAGGTTTCCGATTTGTTTCTGGGCACCAGTTATTTACTTGTGTTGTGGGGGAAATAATGCTATTAGATTCACAGACCACAGTGAGCATCAAGGGAGGTCATACATCAAAGTGTTTTGAACAGTACCCAAGATATCATGTACCTGTTAATAGTTGTGTGTGTGTGTGCGTGTGTGTGTGGTGTGTGATGGTGGTGGGGTGTGTGTGTGTATGTGGTGTGGAGGTGTGAGGATGTGGTGTGGTGTGTGATGGTGATGTGTGTGTGTGTATGTTTGTGGTGGTGGTGGTGTGTGGTGTGTAAGGGTAGTGTGTGTGTGTGTATGTGTGGTGTGTGATATGTGTATGTGTGGTATGTGATGGTAGTGGTGGTAGTGGTGGTGTGTATGTGTGATGTGTGTGGCGTGTGCATTGCTTTTCATTGCTTGATCATCTGTAGAAGCAGCATTCCAATCTTTGAGGTTCAAAGACGCTACTATTTATTTAAATTATCTAAAAGGCTGTGTGCATACCACAGTTTTGCTTAGTAGCTCCATCTACATACCACTCATTTGACTGTAAATGATGAGTGAGGTCTTTACAGTTTGTGACCCTGTAGTTAGGATGCTCCTGGCTGGGGTGGCCAAGCTTAAGACAACAGCTTAGTCTGTTTTCTAGTTCTTGGTCCATTACCTGGTTTGTGTGACCTTAGACAAACTATGTCTCTATGCTTTCTTTCCATTGCACAGCCTGTGCTGTTAAGCATAGAGAAAAGCCATTCACATAATCTGATTGACTCTGATATGATATTTATTTAGTTTTAGGTGCCATAGAAACAAACAGATCAAAGTGGTAACAGGTCTTCAGACACCAGGCCAGTGGCAAAGAGGGATTCCAGCCAACTAGCAGAGGGAGCCGGTTTTGGAAAGGGACAGTACTGCTGAACACAAGACCCTGGAGAATGCACGCTGGCCTGGAAGATGACCGGGCAACATCTGCTGTCATGCTGAGATGGGGAGGTGGGAAGAAGGGCAGCTGTGGTACCGATGACAACTAGCTGACCGGTCAAGTGCCTTCCCTGGCCCTTTTCTTGTCACCCAATTGATTAAAAAAAACAGTTTATAAACAAAAACACATTTAAATTAGATCCGTGTCAGACTTGATTGGGGTCAGAGCAGCCCTTCTGTTTTTCTTGGACCATGACGGTACTGGATTATGAAAGAACCATGGTTGTGAAATTGAACTTTCCTAGCAGTTTATTCTACAGACAGCCAAGTTCAGTCTTTATGACCATGACCTTGAAGGAGACAGAGTTCTGTTCATGCTGAACTTCTCTTGAGGAATAAACTCCTACAGCAGGAAGCTGCCTTAAAAAGGTCATTCTCTATCCAGTGACCAGACAGGAGGATGGAGTGGCCTCTTGCCTGGGTGCCAGAAAAACAAACAAAAGTGACAACTCATCTTCAAACTCATGCCTCTGGCACAGGGACGGTCTGGCCAACTTGCAGATGGAACCCATTTGGAATGAGACAGCTCTGAATGGCTCCAGAGCTCACCAGGGATCTGTGGATACCTTTCGTGTGACTGAGAGTCTGCCCTGTCTCTTTCTGTACCCAGTCTGTTTCTTGCATTCCACGTAGCACCCATTTTGTTCGGCCTGTAAACCCTCTGCTCTGAAAACAGTTTTTCACAGTCACCATTTGAGATCTGCAGACATCTGAGGGTGACGGTTTGAGCAGGGGTGCTTTCTCTTCCAAGAGATTTTGGGTAATGCCTGGCAAGAGTCTGTTGTTGTGAGAGTAGGGTGACGGCGGGGCAAAATGGTGCTGGCCTCGAACGGTTGGGAGCCTAGGGTACTGTTCAACGTCCATGGTGCACGGGCAGTCTCCACTGTAGAGGGTCATGTGCCCCGGATGTAACAGTGCTGACCTGGAGAAACGCTGGATCTGACATGTTTCCAGCAAGAGAGTTTCTGAGTATAAGGTCAGGAAGTGACGTCACCCAGGTCAGCAGATAATGTTTAAGGTGAGCAGAATGGGCCATGACCACGAGCCCTCGTCAACCTCCTTACTTCTTCCTGTATTGCAACTGCCTCTTGATCCCAGCACAGCCTCCGTTATCAGTTACAGCGGACACCCCAGATAACACAGAACGCCACCTCTCAGTCCACTCATGCTGTCTGTGTCTATAAAATCTTTCAGTTTAGGGGAAGGGAGCTTTCTGAACTAGGCAGCGTCTTTACTCCCGTTCTTAGCTAGGGAGTGCTTATGGTTTCCTGGTCTGGAGCTATTTTTTTCCCCTCTTCTCAGCCCAGCCTGAGCTTGTGTTATAAAAGTGTCACATTCAGCAAGTAGTTGAGGTTCTAGGATATGCATTTCCTTAGAAGCTCAGTGTTGACTAGCCGAAGAATCAGACCTGTCACACACTGGGGATCAAGCAGCTGGTGATTTCTGTACATGCATTCACCTCTTCCCAGCTCTTTAGGAATGGGGTACATTTGAGGGAGTTTCCATCCCAGGCTGTGGTGATGAAATCAATAGTGAAAGACACTAAAGGTGAATTCTTCCTTGACACATTGGCTCTAAGTTATCTATTATCTGTTCAGTGGAGAAAACAGACCTCAGAAGAGGAGAGGCCACAGACAGGAAATGTGGCAGCAAGTGAGGAGAGAGATGTTCACAAGGTTGAAGGAAAACCAACAGTGTGGGCTGGGTCCAGCTAACAGCAGGCACTCTGAGGAGAGGAAACTGGTCAGCCATGACTGACACACAGGAGAGGTCTGACAGTAAAGTAAAGGCAAAGATGGACACTAGGTTGGATTTTAAAACCTCAGAAAAATTAAATGGGAGCTGAGCTTGGTGGTACAGGTTTACAGGGTGCCGGCTACTCAGGAGGCTGATGCAGCAGGTTTGCAAGTTCAAGGGCCTGACTCAAAAATCAAAAAGTAAAAGGAAGATTGGGGGATATAGCACAGTGGTAGAACACCATAAGGTCCAAGGTTCAATCCCCAGTGCAGAAGAATGAAAGGAAGAGGGGAGAAGGGGGAGGGAAGAAGGGAGAGGGAAGGAGGGGGAGAGGAGAGGGAGGGAAGGAGGAGGAGAAAAAAGGGGAGGAGGAGGGGGAAGAAGAGGAGGAGGAAGAAGGAGGGGAGGAAAAGGGGAGAGGGAGGAGAAGGATAGCTAGCTAGAGGACCGTGCTCAGCACTGGCAGGTCTTTGCACCTTGGCTACAGCACATGGATTAATAGCAGTCTGTTCAAGTCATTCCCAGAGGAGCACCCAGCATCCGTCATCTTCTTTTACTTCTGCCCCCACCTCACTCTAAATCTGAAACCTTGAGATTTCATTGTAAGAGTTTGTAGAGGATTTTTCACAGGTAAAAGGAAAGGCGTTGGGAAAGAGAGATGATGGGAATGGCCTTTCTCAGTGGGCACTCACCGTCTCTGGAGCACGCATACTTTCACCACAATGGATATGGGCCTGCTCCTGGATTACTACCCCTGGGTGAGCCTCAGTTTACATTAAGTCCCATTATTGCATGGACTGAAGTGGCTTCATTCCTTTGCCAGCAGTGCGAAGTGGCAAGCCAAGTCGATCTGCAGGGAGAGCATTCAAAGCAACCCATTCCCTTCTCGACTGTGTCCGCGCTATTCACAGCATGGAGAAGCTCCTCTGGGGTCCTTAGGATTGCAGGCTACACTTATTTTTTGCTAATGGTCCCTGAAGCTGTTTGTGGCTTTGGTCATGTGAGCCCTGGAAAGCAGACATTCAGGGTTGTTATACAGACCGTGAAATCAATACAGAAAAACCTTGGGTTATATGAGCCTGCTACCGCTCAGTGAATCACATCATGCAATATTTCCTAAAAGATAATAGATTTCAAAACCGGCATAAATCTTCAGTGACAGGTTGGCTATTTGTCATGTTTTCTGGTGGTGGAATTATAGCAGCCTCAATAAAATCCACTTGGAGGCTGGGTCAGAGATTAATATCTGATAAAATCATGGTCTCAGGACCACAAGAAGTACAGTGCAGGGGAGGGAAGCAAGTTTGCAATCACTCCAGGGTTCTAGCAACCCTCATACCAGATGTTGGCTTTGAAACTGCTCAAAATTTTAACAAAAAAACAACATGATGTGGGGCTTGTGTGTTCTCGACGTGGTAAACGTGACTGCCACATGTAGCCAATGTTTAAGTGTGGGTAGCACAACCAACCCCGATACAAAGTGAACTGAGAGTTGCATCTGTTGCTTATACCATTTTAACTCTTAGCTTTGTATTGGAGTCCTTGACAAGAAATGAGTTCCTCCATGTTTTTCTTGACTTACTAGAAATATTTTTTCCCATGACAAATAAGATGAAATTGATTCCCTGATTAAATGACTCAGGTGAGTCCTTGGGAGTTAATTCTGCTTCTCTGTGACAGATGAGTCAGAGAGGTTTATTGAGCCTCCACTGGGCAAGAGGTTATTTACAAGGTGTTCCATGAACCTGTGAGAACAATAACTTGGTGGCTTTCCTAGCACATCCACATTTGGAATTCAGCCACTATTTCTGTTCCCCATGCCAGGCTGACACTTAATTCTCTCAATGTTATGGAGAAAGGGAAAGTTGTTTTGACAACCGTTCAGAAAAAAAGTCAACCAGAGGGATTTACTTAACTTAAAACTACAGTTTTTAACAATTAACGGTGGGTGCAGCCTCTCCTAATTTAGAAAACTGTCTGTAATCTAGAACTTCCCCTTTTCAAATAATGAATTAAAAAATTATAAGTAGTAGATACAGACATCATTACACTTTTTGCTACGCTAACAAGGAGAGTACAAAAAAAAAAAAAAGCACAGAAACCCATCTCCCTCCCGCTCCAGCCTCCACACAGAATCATTGCCCCAGTTTCCTGTGTGTACTTCCAGAGATTTTAAATATGAAGAAAAAGTAGGTATATAATGCCCCGTTCCCTCTCTGTCAATATAAATAGTAGCATTCCAAGCACACTGTCATCGAAAACTTACGAATGAAATCTCTCGAAGACTCTTGCATGCATATCAGGGCGAAAGAAGTGTCTTCGGTTTTTAAATGGCTCCCATCTTTAATTAATCATGTGGTCACACCATAATTAATGCAATCAGTTTCTTGTTGACGGATTGATTTATATTCCTTGGGCATTATGTACAGTGCACAAAGGATACCCTAGCATAAGTGTCTCCTTTCCTGTGTAGTGCTATGTTGATAAAAAAAATAACTGTTGGAATGGGGGATCACAGAGGTATCTTAAGTTTTGAAAAGTACTAACATGGTTCCCTTCACAGGGTGTGTTAGTTCCTACCTGTAATGGATGAGCAGGCTAGGTCCAGTCCTACCCAAATAATATGCGGTTCCACAGGCTTTTTGGACCTTTATTTTTTATTTTTTTTTTTTTGTCAGTGTAAGAATGGATGCAGGTTTCTATCTCTGTGACTTCTGAGAAAGGGAAGTACAGGCAAATTAAGAGGTCAGTGGATCGGGAATCCAGGCTTTCCTTTCAGTCCATAGCCTTTCCCTCAGAGGGTTCACAAGCAACACACAGAGGCATGTTTGCAGTAGAAACGGAGACATGAGGGCGTGAATGGGGGTGACTTGACGTAGATGAGATGGTACTGTTTTCTTTTCCCCTGTGTTGGGGATGAAGCTCAGGTCCTTGTGTGTGTTACACCAGCTGTCCAGCATTGAGCTGCACTCACAGGATTGTTGCTTTCATTCAATCGTTTTTATTAAAAAATGTGTTCAAACACTGTTTTGAGATTTCTTCCCTTCTATATCCTGGGCTGATGTATTTTTCAAACTCAAAGAAGTGTGTATATTAAAGCCATGGGAAGCTGTACTGGGCTCGCTCCTTTTCCTGTCATTTGGGAGAGCTCTTTGTTGAGGCTCTTGGACAACCCTGTCCCAGAAACCATTCCCTCTGTCCTCCTCTCAGATCTTGTCTAATGTTTGGATGACGGTAGAGGAAGCAATGGTTCCTTCTCAGGCCTGTGTTAGGAATAATTTTTCTTCCTCCATTAGCATGTTTCTGAGTTGTGAGCACATTGTGTCATTTTGGAAAAATAATTTGCTTAATCTAATTCCTTTTAATTAAGAGTGTTTATAAAAAAATAAAGGGTAATAGTGATTCTAAAGAAATGCGGATCAAAGACCTTAATGTAAGATCCCAAAATCTGAAGCTGCCAGAGGGAAGCATTGGCAAAAACATTTCAAAATGTAGGAACAAACAAAGGCTTTGGAAGAGTGACAATAGCTCAGGAAATACTTGCAAGGATGGAAAAACCAGGTTACATAAAATTAAAATTGTGTGTTTTCTGTGCATGCATGTGTATATGTATGTGTGTGTATGTGTATGTGCATGCGTATACGTATACATATATGTATATGAGACATCCCACAGAACAGGAGGAAGTCTTTGCCAATCATACTTCTGGTAGAGCAGTAGTATCTCAAATCTATAAAGAACACAAAAAATTAAACACAAACCCCCAAATCGTCTAGCAATCAGTGGACAAATAAACTGAACAAAAGAAGAAATCTAAATGGCCAACATATGTACGAAAAATGCTCAATATTCTTAGCCACCAAGGAAATGAAAATTAGAAATATATTGGGAGTTTATCTCACTCTGGTGTGAATGACCACCATTGAAAGAGCAGCTGATAAGAGACACTGGTAAGGATTCGTGTGTGTGTGTGTGTGTGTGTGTGTGTGCGTGCATGCTCACACAAACCCAGAAGCAGAAAGGAGGCTACTTTGGAGGAAGAGAAGGACCAACATGATGGTGAAGAAGAGGCAGGGAAGGGTAGCTGGGACTGTGAACATGAGCAAGGTAGAATAATGCAAACGTTCAAAGGTATCACTGCAATAGCAACTACTGTATGACAATTAGTAAGCTAGTTTAAAACAAGATAGATATAGAGTCTTGAAAAATTAAACACAGAATTACGATCTTTGTCACTTCATTGTTGAGTAAATACTCAGAAGAACTAAAAGTGTGAACTTGAGCAGATATTTGTATGCACATTTTTCCAATATGAAAAGGAGAAAGTATCCCAGCTGCCTATGAATGGATGAGTAGATAAACAAAACAGATATACACATAGGAGAGGCCGTCATTCGCCAGACAGGAAGGCTGTTTTGATGTAGGCTATCTATGGATGGACCCGGAGACATTGTTCTAACTTAAATGGATGCTTACTACACACTTTGTTTATGTAAGGATTCTGGAATCATCCATTTAACAGAGACCAAAGATAACAAACAGGCTGATTGCCAGGGGAGCAGAAATTGCAGGAAGTAGGGAGAGAAGATGACGGAGGATGAAGGAGAGGACGACTGGGAAGCAGGAGGTAGAAGGACAGAAACAGTGTCTGGAAAACCCTCAAGTTATAAGGGTCTCATAGCTGGGGAACAGAGTAGTGTAGGGGTGTCTGCCCAATCTAGGCTTGCAAAATATATTCATAATTATTGAGTTGTGTTTTCTTTGACCGGTCCTGATTGGATTGGAGATTTAAATATCTCCCACAACACACACACACACACACACACACACACACACACACACACACACGGGTGGGTGGGAGGGAGGGAGACGGAGGGAGAGGAAAGCAAGGCTTCTTATAGCAACACACTCAAACACACTCAGAAGGCTTTTTTTTTTTTTTTTTGTGAGCCAGGGTATATCTTATGTATGGGAAAAAAGCCATGGCTAAGTCTGAGTTGGAGACAGACAAGTCAGTGACTGACCTGTAGGCAATCAGATGAGTACTATGGAGAAAGCCTGCCCAAGGAGCTCCTGGGTACGTCGGGAAGTCTTCTGTGCAGAAACCTTTTCTTCACTTCTCCTTTTGTACAATTTAGTTATCTCCTGGGATCTACAGAGGAATTGTTTCAGGGTACCCATCTCCTTAAGGATGATAAAGCCCTCACATGTTCAAGTCCTTTATAGAAAATGCTGTAGTACATGAAAGATAAACAGAGTGAAAAAGAAATTAGGGAAATGACACCCTTCACAATAGTTGCAAATAATATAAAATACCTTGGTGTGAATCTAACCAAGCAAGTGAAAGACCTGTATGACAAGAACTTCAAGTCTCTGAAGAAAGAAATTGAAGAAGATCTCAGAAGATGGAAAGATCTCCCATGCTCATGGATTGGCAGGATTAATATAATAAAAATGGCCATCTTGCCAAAAGCAATCTACAGATTCAATGCAATCCCCATTAAAATCCCAACTCAATTCTTCACAGAGTTAGAAAAGGAAATTCTCAAATTCATATGGAATAACAAAAAACCCAGGATAGCGAAAACTATTCTCAACAATAAAAGAACTTCTGGAGGAATCACCATCCCTGACCTCAAACTGTACTACAGAGCAATAGTGATAAAAACTACCTGGTATTGGTACAGAGACAGACAGGAAGATCAATGGAATAGAATTGAAGACCCAGAAATGAACCCACACTCCTATGGTCACTTGATCTTTGACAAAGGAGCTAAAACTGTCCAGTGGAAAAAGGACAGCATTTTCAACAAATGGTGCTGGTTCAACTGGAGGACAACATGTAGAAGAATGAAAATTGATCCATTCTTATCTCCTTGTACAAAGCTCAAGTCTAAGTGGATAAAGGACCTCCACATAAAACCAGATACACTGAAACTAATAGAAGAGAAGGTGGGGAAAAGCCTCGAATACTTGGGCACAGGGGAAAAGTTCCTGAACAGAACTCCGATGGCATATGCTCTAAGATCGAGAATTGACAAATGGGACTTCATAAAATTGCAAAGTTTCTGTAAGGCAAAGGACACTGTCAATAGGACAAAACGACAACCAACAAATTGGGAAAAGATCTTTACCAATCCTTCTCTGATAGAGGGCTAATATCCAATATATACAAAGAACTCAAGAAATTAGACTCCAGACAACCAAATTACCCTATTAAAAAATGGGGTATAGAGCTTAACAAAGAATTTTCAATGGAAGAAACTCGAATGGCCGAGAAGCACCTAAAGAAATGCTCAGCATCCTTAGTCGTCAGGGAAATGCAAATCAAAACAACTCTGAGATTCCATCTCACACCAGTCAGAATGGCTAAGATTAAAAACTCAGGTGATAGTAGATGCTGGCGAGGGTGTGGAGAAAGAGGAACACTCCTCCATTGTTGGTGGGATTGCAAGATGGTGCAACCACTTTGGAAATCAGTCTGGCGGTTCCTCAGAAAATTGGACATAGCATTACCCGAGGATCCAGCTATACCACTCCTAGGCATATACCCAGAAGATGCTCGAACATATAATAAGGACATATGCTCAACTATGTTCATAGCAGCTTTATTTATAATAGCCAGGAGCTGGAAAGAACCCAGATGTCCTTCAACTGAGGAATGGATTCAAAAAATGTGGTATATTTACACAATGGAGTATTACTCAGCTATTAAAAACAATGAATTCGAGAGGTTCCTAGGTAAATGGATGGAACTAGAAATTATCATCCTGAGTGAGGTAAGCCAATCACAAAAGAACACACATGGTATCCACTCACTGATTATTGGATATTAGCCCAGAACCTTGAAATGCCCAAGATGCAACTCACAGGCCACATGAAGCCCATAAAGAAGGAAGACCAAGTGGGGGTGATTCGGTCCTTCTTAGAAGGAGCAACAAATTACTCAAGGGAGCAAATATGGAGACAAAGCGAGGGACAAAAACTGAAGGAGGGGCCGTCTGAAGACCTTTCCACCTGAGTATCCATCCCATGTGCAATCACCAAAGATAGATGCTGATGTGGAAGTCAGGAAGTGCATGCTGATAAGAGCCTGATATGGATGTCTCCTCAGAGGTCTTCAAGAGTCTTACATATTCAGAGGCAGATGCTCACAACTAGCCATTGAACTGATCATGAGGTTCTCAATGGAGGAGTTAGAGTGAGGACTGAAGGAGCTGAAAGGGTTTGTGGCACCATGAGGAGAACAACAATACCAACAACCACAGCTCCCAGGGTCCTAACCACCAGCCTGGGAGCACTTAGTGGGGGGATCCAGGGCTTCAGCTGAATATGTAAGAGTGGAGGGCCCTGCTGGGCATAGGTGGAAGAAGAGAACCTTGACCTCATGAAGGCTGGATGCCCCAGGGGGTGGGAATTTTGAGGGTGGGGAGGTGGGAGTGGGGGGGAGTAGATAGAGGTTACATCCACAGAGAAGAAGGAGGAGGGGTGAGGGGATTGGAGGTTCCGGGGTGGGTGGGGGATGGGGTAAGGGGACAACATAGGAAATGTAAATAAAACATCCAATAATAAAAAAAAAGAAAATGCTGTAGTATTTGCACAATCTGCACACAGGCTGCGTACTTTTAAATCACCTCCAGATGACGTATGATATCATAAAATACAAATTGTATGTAAAGTTTTGTGCTATCATATTGTTTAGGGAATCATCATAAGAGAGTCAGCATGTGCATATTTAGAACTCATAAGATATGGCTTCCAAAGCTTTAGGACTGGAATTCACTCAGCTCACAAATGTGGACTCCAGAGCTGAGGGACCCAGGTAGATCCTTCACCTAATCTCAGAATTGCTGTATAGATCACAGTGGACAAAAGTCTCCCTCCTTACAGCTCCTAGTGTTGTGTCTTCTGTGAGATCCTAGACTCCCATAGGATCCTCAGAGCCTAAATCATCTGTCATGACTCTAAGACAGCCAGTGGTGATGTCAACAAAGGACTGAGTCCAGTGTTTGCCCAGTCTGCTATGGGAGCATCCTCTGAGCACAACACTAGGGAGCCTGGGATAAGGGGGGTCTTCTTGGCCAATCACTGGGAGTGGCCAATATCCCTGAATTGCTTATTTAGTGTAGGTCTCAATACAAAATGCTGCTCCAGAGTCTCCATTACAATGTCCTATTTCTTCAGGCTTCGTCTTTCTGCCGGAACTGCCAGCAGAAATGTCAACTCATGCCAATCAGACCACTTGAAAGTCATACAGTTTCCTCAGCTCTCTGCTTATGATCCAGGGAAGAACTGAAGCTGCTGCTGCTGCTTCAGAATGTCACCTGGAGTTACACTGTGTAAAATCTTGAACGTCCAGAAGATTCTCCGCCAGACTTAGTGCAGGCTGTAGCCCCCTCCCCCTCGAGTCACAGCAGCCAGAAGCCTGCTGTCTGCTCGTTAAAATGACAGCGGATTGATAGCGACACAGTCATGCTCGGTTACTCTTGCTCCTTTTCTTGCTCCCTGGGACCTGCATGTAAAAGGAATCGCCTGCATTTTAGATTGAGCATTCCTTCATCCCCGAACCCAACCTGGTGAGTAAAAACCTGACACTGGAAAATGAAATCGATTCTATAGTAGTATATTCTAGGTAAAATGCAATACGGCTGGCCCTTCATAGCCTGGCTTCTATACCTACAGATCAATCCACTGCAGATGGAAATTTTTATGGGGGAAAAGAAATGCTTCTGTCCTGAACATGTACAGACTCTTGTTCTTGTCCTTATTCTCCACACAATGCTGCGTAAGAACAGCTCCCCTCACACGACCAGAGTATTCTATATTATAAATAATCTAGGCGTGATTTAAAGTATACTGCAGGATTTTCATAGGTTGTATCCAAATACTTCTCCATTTTATCTGAGGGATTCAAGCATTGGTCAGTCACTGATGGATATTGAGGATATATTGTGTGGAACACATTCAAATTCTTTTCCAGAGGATTAGCTGCAAGAGCCAGACACTAATGTGGGTTTTGGAATACACTGGCTTAGTGTAATTATAAATGTACATAAACTGGTGATTCATGAGCTTTCAAATTATACATCTGCATTTAATTTTATGTCGAAGTGTTTTTAAATCCTCAGAAAATGATGTTACCAAATGTTTCTGGCTCACTAAACCTTCTATTTTTTTTAAAAGTCTTAATCAAAGGCAAAGATTCATCCAACACCTTCACATAAAATTTGATGAGTGGAAGATAACTTTCTGGTAATGTAAATATATTGGGCTGAAGGAACTCAGGGAGAAACTTCTTGAGTTTTAAACACAATAGCCCGCCAAATGGATTGTTGCTGTTTTGGGTTTCTGCTTAAACAGGTTATAAGAAAGAAAGCAGGAAGTGATCCTGAATGGGTAAGTTAATCCATCCTGCTATCAATCCCTACTCCACCCCACCTCACCCCGCCCCCACCCCTGACAGTCACATTTTGCCTCCTGCCAGGGTAGGCTACTTTTTGGCCTTTGCTGGCTAAAAGGATCCTGTTGCAGTCAGAAATTCAACCAAGCATGTTGCCACTGGGTGGCACAATTGGAAGTCTGTACAGATCGGACCTCTAAAGAAGCCCCTTTCAGACCGGGATCTGTAAACACTGTGACTGCTGCCCATCCTGCTCGCTTTCTCTTCGGGACTGTTTATAAAACGGAGGAAGTCTGTGGCTTTTCAAAGAGTGTGGATTTCACTCTGGAAGTCTTTCTGTTGTGATTATACAAAATTAACTCGAGGCCCCCCTCCCCCACCTCCCTTTTAAAGCTTATCTTCTTTTTGATCTGAGAATGTCAAGTAGTGAGGCCTGAGGTAGGTTTTGGATATGGTGGTGAACTTGTGGACAGAGAAAGCAGTAGATGCGTTCTGCTGCTGTCCTCCGTTCCCGGAGGTGTAGACTGGTAGGTAATGGCAGCATGTAGCTGTTTTAAGTTAATTAACATTCAGCGAATTCAAAGTTCAGACTCTCAGTTACTGTAACCTTCTTTCGAGCTTGAAAGGCCGACGTGGCAGCACTCATACAATGCAGACAGAACTGTTCCACCCCCACAGAAAGTTCAGTGAGAGAGAAAGGGTGATATGTGTTCATGCCTCCTAAGGACACACTGGGAGTCCATGCTTAGAAGTTCCGGTATGTATGCAATGGAAACTGCTCCGGGAGTCTGAGACAGGAAGACCATACTTTCAAGGCTTTCCTGACCAGAGGGTAAGGTCCTGACTGGCTAAGAAAGCAAGCCGAGTATGTGCACCCTCTATCTGCTTCCTGACTGCAGACAGTGTGAGCAGCAGCGTCACCTGAGAGCATGCGCCTTGTCTCCTGCCTTGGCATTTCCTGTCATGAGGGCAGTTCCCTTTAACTGTAAGCCACAATAAACCCCTCCCTTCTTAAGTTGCTTCTGTCACAGCAATGAGAAAGGTAAGGAGGCTACAGAGCAAGTTCAAAGCTAGCAGGAGGAACAGGGAGACCCTGCCTCAAAATAAAAATACAGAACGGGTTGGGAGTGTAGCTTGAAGGAACGACACTTACCTAGCGTTGATAAGGTTTTAGGTTCAATTTTCGTACAGAGGAAACAAAAAGACCCCAGTGTACATTTGTTTAACACTTCCTCTATGTTAAGTAGACACATTTTACATTTTCATTCTTGTCTCGTTGTGTTCCGAAAGCAGAAGCGCCAGAGCCAGAGTGGGCTAACACATAGGCTTTGGTAATAAGTTTGATTGACAAAATTACCTTCAAGTCCAGTGCACATATTACATAGTAATCAGTCCAGAACTGGTATCGCCAGGATTTGGGTAGTTAAAATACAATTATGCAGTCATATCTGATCCCTCTAAGTTCATGTTCATGCTATATATTTTGATCCCTGTTACATCCGCTATTCATTTTGTTTTTTATTCTCCCTTGTCTGTTTTGTTTTTAATTTAAGTGTTTCCTTTCAGTCCAGCAGGGAGGGCAGCTCCCCTTCCCTGTCCTTAGCTTTCTGGGATTGCTTGGAACATGCTTCCCGATGTTTTCATTGAGAATAGCATAATTATCAGTGTAATTATTGGACTTTAAGGAGATAGTTTTCCTGTCTAATATTTTTGAACACTCTCAGAGTTTTATTACATTTAAGGGAGGGCAGCTTGGTGAGAAATGAAGATTTCAGGTAATTGTGTAATTTCTTAACTGAGTAACTTCCCATTTTCAGGTGGCTGGTATTGGAAGAATTATAGCTAGGTCTGATTGTATACTCATTGAAAAGATCTGTGCACTCACTCTAGTGGATAGTATCTAGAGATTCAAAAATATATATGATTGAAAATGGCTGCAGCTTAGAGATCTACATATTAGTCAAAGTGAATGTGTATTTGAACAAAAACCCCACTCAGTATCTGGTTTGCCAAGGAATGGAACTGTGGATGGTCTGTCAGAAATTAGCTGAGTATAATTTACTATGACGACACAGATTTTACAAAGAGATAGGACCTAATCTGATTATTTTAAAGACCCCTCCCATCTCTCTCTAGAATAGGAACTATAAAATAAGACTACATGTTCAGTTCTCTTTAAGGGTTTCTGGAAGATTACACCATTCAAGATTAGTTCCTTGAATAGTGTTTCTCAAACTGTGATCCACAGATGATCACCAGTGAGCATCACCTGGGGATGTGTGTGTGTGTGTGTGTGTGTGCGTGCATATGCATGCAGGTTCTCAGGCTCTGTATTTACCCTACTGAGAGACTGGATTTGACGCTCAATCTGCTGTGTATCAGCAAACCTTTCAGGGATTCAGAAACATGCAGAATTTGAGGACCCCTGCTCCTCTGGAGCTCCTCTTCCGTGAGTTTCAGTGTGATATCAACCTTGTTCTTTCAGATGTTCTCTAGATGTGCAGACAGATTTGAGAACCTGTGCTCTGGAAGAAAAGTTGCTCCAGGTTCCATTTTGATGGAGAACTGTTCGGGTTGGTATGAAGATCAGAGAAGCATTCATTTTAACTAATCGCACTGGCTGGAAGGAGAGTCCACATACAGGAGGGACAACATTCATGGGCAGTAACTGAAGTGACAGAGCAAAACCCATTAGGAAATAACCATGGCACTGAGCATTCATGCTCAAGTACATCCTCTTTCTGAGTCAATGGGACCAGCGCTGGGATTCTGTAGTTCCAGTTCTGCTGAGATCACCTCGTTCAAGTTCTAGGTAATGCTGGTGCTGTTGGCCCTGGGACTGTATGTGGTTAGTTATTAATTAGAATTCTGCTCTGTTTCTCCTTCTCAACAATTGTTGAAAAAGAGGCCATGAATTTGAGAGAGATAGAGATAGAGATAGAGATAGAGATAGAGAGAGAGAGAGAGAGAGAGAGAGAGAGAGAGAGATACAGAGTAAGGTGGGTTATAAGAATGTTTGGAGGGAGGAAGTGGAAGGTAGAAATGATGCAAATAGATTATAATTGCAAAGCAATCAGACAACAACAACAACAACAACACCTTAGGTATAACCTTGGACTTGTCCAGTGGTGCTTTATTCTCTTGATAGAATAAAGTATCTAAGTTTCTAGATGTTTTTAAACATCTAGAAAAGAAAGTAAGTTTCTAGCTTTTAGTAAAGTTTCTAGCTTTCTAGTAGAGAAAGAATCTAAGTTTCTAGCTTTATGTGAGTTTTGTTTGTCCACAGGTTAGTTTTATAGTCCGGAAGAGGAGGATACAGAAGGCACATTAGGAAATGATTTTTGGGGGGAATGAGGAAATGGCTCAGTCTGAAAAGTGTCTGCTGGACAAACATGAGGGCTTGAGTTTGAATCCCTAGTACCCATGTAAAATCCTAGTGTGGTGGCACTGTTTAATCTTAGCATGGTTGGTAGGCAGGAGACAGGGGAATTCCAGGGGCTCACTGTCAGCCTGGCCCACCTAGTATATCAGTGATCTCTGGATTCAGTGAGAGACTCTGCCTCAAAAACTAAGGTGGAGCCTGATAGAAGATACCAGTGTCAGACTCTGGTCTAACACACACACACACACACACACACACACAAGAGCCACACACACACACAAGAGAGCGAGATAGAGACGGAGAGACAGAGAGAGAAAGAGACAGAGAGAGATGGAGACACACAGAGAGGTAGAGACACACAGATGCAGAGAGACAGAGACAGGCAGAGGATGTGTTTGGATTTAGTACTTGTTAAAACCTATTACCTTAAGACAAAAAATGTTTAGTGGTGTTTTTTTTTAAATGGGCAAAGTGAATGAAGACAGAGCTTCAGTTATTTGCTGCTTAAGAAAATGCTAAGTGATTGAACTGGAGAGAGAACCTTTTATTTGATCCATTCAGAATACACTTAAATTCCTGATGCATCACTGGAAAATTGATTTGATAATAAATGTGGTGTATTGTTTAAACTAAACACAATGAAGTGTGGCATTTCAGCATTCCAGTATACTACACTGAAATATAAACTCTCAGATTTTTAAAGCAGCAAATTAAAAGAAGCTGCTTAGGTCGCACCACAGGACGCATTTTATTAACAACCGGAGGATTTGGAGTGTGTGAGTATATAAGTGTGTGTGTGTGTGTGTGTGTGTGTGTAGAGTTTTACTTTCTACTCGATAGAAATGCTGAATCCAACATTGATATAATTCTCTTTATGAGTAACCCACATGAAAAAACCTCTTAGTTTGAATGACTCATATGCTAGATCAAAGCATTTGATAAGCTTTAATGGTCTCTCGATTGGGTTTATTTTTAAAATATCAAGCTATATAGAAAACAATGATCTTAATAGTGTAATTTTAATATAATGAATTCATGGAATTTATAGCTGGAAGAGATAGGAGATTTTGAATTCAGTCATTTCACTTCATAGATGAGGAAACAGCTAGAAAAACCTCAAGCCTCCTGAGTCTCAGAGAGCAGACATTAGTCCTGATGGGCCGAGGCCAAGAGGGGCAGACAGACTCTTGGAGTCTGTGGTGCCCCAGGGATGAAGCTTCTCACCTTCCATGAGACAGAGGTGGAGGCAGGCCCTCTCTCCAGCACAGAGGAAAACCTTCAAAGCTCCACCTTTAAAGGCCAATGTGGAAAATCACTTTAAGAGAACTGAAACTCACATCTGTTTGGCTTTGGACCCACAAGAATTATAGAAATCACCTCTTCTTTGCCCACCAATTATGGTGATTAAATTACTATAAAAATCAAACTTGAAAGAGAGCGTGGTTCTACCAGGGAATGGCAGGATTCAGGACTGCTCCCCAGACCACCCCCTCCCACAGTTCTGAATGGCTAGTCCCCGTCTTAGAATGAATCACAGCTTGTCTTATCCAAATGCATACATAATGTATGTTTAGTAAGCAGACCTGTGGGTCCTTACTGGTTTCGGTAAGTGCCATTAGGCTAGTCCATAAGCGTGACTTTTGAGGCCACATGAGATTTAGGTCCTCAGATTTTGGCACAGTCAGCTAAAACACAGCAGAAACACAGAATAGTATCATGCCATTGTAATTTCATTTCACTAGAAGAAAGAAGCCATTAAAGCATTCTTCTAAAATAGTATAACAATAATTCAAGAGGGAGGAATCATCTGACTTGTTCTAGTTTACTGCTCAAGCATCTTTATGTTCAGAGCCGGTACTCTCAGGGTTTCTAACTTGGCCATATATGAGAGTACACTAAACAGCCCGTAAATGGTCTTCCGATTAGGTTGTTTGACACAAATATTTGTGTGCTTGTGGAAGATAAATTGGAATTGTATACTGTGTTGGGACTTCTACAAGTCTGTAAAAGAAGAGGATGGATGTAAATATCCAGTTTTCCTCCAGTGGCCAATTTTTCGCTGTCTAAAAGCTCATGGACACAATTCAACACTCACACACACAAATGCATATGTATTTAACTTAGGATCATTGCGGATAAGAACTCGAGAAATGTGGGCCCAGTTAATGTTAACTACATTTTATAATATTTTTGCACAAGTGTTCAAAATAAAATTTCAACACCTGTAAAGAAGTTACCCATTTAATTTTGAACGACAGTGAAAAGGGATAAATGTAGTTGAGAAAATTCATAAAAGTCAGACAATATTGCTAAGAGAAACCACTTTGTCTTTTTATAATGTGGAGTCTTTACTAGGACAGGGGATGAGGGGCAGGTTTAGTGCAAGGAGAATGGGCCACTGTTAAATATGCACAAGTTCTTGGAATCTTCATTCATCTGCTCGGGATGGGGAGTTAATGTTTGCTGTGGACACGAGACAGCCTGTCCTCTCTCCAGACACCGTTCACAGTCACTCAGACAATTTACTCCACCAATGACCAGTTGTACCGGCACCCCCTCTGACTTGCCAGAGCAATTCAAATTAGAGATGTCAAAGACACTGCCTACGGCAGCAGTGACCACTCCTCCAGTTCCACAGTTTTGGGATCTTAAGTTCTCCAGGATCTTCGGGAAGAGGCTATCTTGGCTGAGCACTGGTAGTTTGATAGGCACTCCTGCCTGAAGTCCAGGCCCCAAGTTAGATGGACAGATAGAGATGTATCCTGAATGCTCGTTCCACAGGAGCTCTCAGCCTCATTTTCGGATCTGCTTCTCCACCTTTTTCAAACACTCCCTTCACATCACCATCTTTCTCCAAAGAGATAACCCATATGTGGTCCTCCTCACTCACCTAGATCAAGAAACTCTTATTGTTGAGCATCTGCCTGGTCTTGAGATATTCCTACTGCAGTCAGCAATGTGATCAAACAGAAAAAGGGTCATCAATAAGCTGTCACTGTCCAACCTCTGTCATCTCACTGGGCTTGTGGTATCACCTAACCAGGTCACCCTTCTGGCCACTCAGTACATCTACCACAACACATTCTACCTGTTCCTTACTCTGTCTGATTTCAGGGTGGACGGAGATTGAGTCCGCTGATACTTTGGCCAGTTCTGACTCTAGAAGGCAAAAACATACCTCTCATCAAAATAGCCAGAATGGATTTTACTAGCATCAAAGTCAGCAATGAGTTTTGTTGTTCAAGGGTCATATCCCTGATATCCCTCTTGGATCACAGGCTCAAATGTTTCAGCAAATATCTCATACATAGGATTCCTGATCTCCAGTCACTATGCCCACAGTCTTGATGAAGAGGTGGCTATACCAATCCGGATCCACCAATCAGTGGATCTGGTGTCCAGCCAGTGGATGTGGTCTTGTCGCATAGCCATGCATAGACTGCTAGGTCCAGATGACTGGCCACTCAGTGGTGCTTTCAGAGCTCTGGGTACTCAGTACCAGGGGTGTCGGAGAGATACAGTCTCTTCTGTTCACAGATTCCCAGAGGTGAGAGATCCAGCTTTAGACAAAGCCAGGAACCTGAGTCAGGCCAGTAGGAGACAGAAGATGGGCGAAGGGACCAACAATGGCTTGAAAATGTGGCTACTTGATTCAGATCAGGATCTGGCTCAAGTCAGAAACTGTTAGTTGCTCTGGGTGTGGGGCTGGGGTTGGACAGGAAATGGTATGTTTCTTCTTCCTTCTTTCCCTTCCCTGCAACTCAACAACCACTTTTTGACCCACCACTAGTTAATAATGTTTACACAGTATATTTATAGTTAAGGAAAGCTAGAGCAGACATAAGCTCCAGACTCTTCTCTGTGCTTTGTTTTAATCTAGAAGTCTTCCATTAAAGATGTGAGCATGTTCCATGCTCAGTCATCACCAGAGAAGCTTCCTGTTGCAGAAAATACACAGAGATCCACAGCCAGATGTTGTACAGAGAATGAGAGATCTTGGATCATTCAGCGCTAAATGGGATGTCTCTATCCAGTGCTTCCCTAAGGGCTCAGGAAACCCCATGCAAGAGAGGACAGAAAGAGTGTAGAAGCCAAGAGAGGGTGGAGGACATAAAGACACAAGGCTCTCCAAATCAACATGATCCAAGCTCACACGAACTCACAGAGACTGAAGCAGCATGCACAGGGCCTGCACAGGTCTGCGCCAGGTCTTCTGTCTTCTGTGTGTATAGTGTGGCTTCCATTAGTGTTTTTAATGAGACTCCTGAAGGTGTGAGTGAGTGAATCTTGGACTCCTGTGCCTATTCTTGGGTTCTTTTCCTTCTGTTGGTTTGTTCTGTGCAATTTTAATGTGTTGGTTTTTGTCTTGTCTTATTATAGCTTATTTTGTTTTACTATAAAAAATATATGAGCACAGTCTTGAGTAAAAAAAGAGTAATCCTGATGAATTTTTTTTCTTTGCTGGAGCATAGAAATTGTTAATGGTTTAAACATGCATCAAAATAACACAGATTTACACGAAAAGAAAAATGACACAAGTCATGGATTTATAGCACAACAGTATGTAGCTAAATGACAGCAGGTGAAAATCTTCTCATCTTCATGAGTAGTCAAAAGAATTTTTACGTTAAAAAGATGCTTTCCCTAGGGAAAAGCCAAGTATACTGTGCTGCTAAAGAAGCATAGTAATAAAATGACTCCTTAACAACACCCTGCTATACTCATGATGCAGTACCTGCAACAGAGGGAACACACACAGAGACCCACAGCCCGCAATATGCAGAGTGAGAGACTTGAAACATTCAGTCCTTAACAGGATGTCTCCATCAAATCCCTTCCCCCAGGGCACAGGGAACTCTGTAGAAGAGGAGGTAGAAAGACTGGGAGAACCAGAGTGGAGGGAAGATACCAAGGTAGAAAGGCATTCTAGACACTACAGGAATGACCCACATATGAACTCACAGAGACTGAGGCAGCATGTACTGGGCCTGCATGGATCTGTACCAGATGGGGTCCTAGCACTGAGAGGGGAAGTAGACACAAGCCCTCATTTTTAATGCAGAAGCTATATCCAATTGATAACTGCTTGCCAAAGAAACATTAGTTTTTATAACTTAGGAAAATGCACATCTATTTTCAGTCTGTCCCCTCTGCTATGAATTACAAAGATATGAAATTCCAATTTTGTCCTAAGCACAGCCTAGGAATACTTTCTCTCTCTCTCTCTCTCTCTCTCTCTCTCTCTCTCTCTCTCTCTCTCTCTCTCAGTTAAGCTCTTCAAACCTAGGAAATGTGAACCAACAATTACAAATCTCAGATAGGGAATCAACCAAAGAAAACAGTAAGGATATTACCAAAGTCCATTTGGGGTACTAAGGTGTTTATTGGTGTTACTTATAGAAATATGTGTGAGGGGTTACTTATAGGAACAGAATAAAGGCATCTGCATCAGCAAAGCCCATCCCAGAGTGATGACACATCTCAGTAGTAGGGCAGAAGTTCACAAAAGTTAAAATTCTGCAGCTAACTGCACAACTTGCAAGCAGCTCAACTAGCTCACTTGAACTGAACCAGTGAAACTGTAAGCCAGTCTCAATTAAATGTTTTCCTTTATAAGAGTTGACTTGGTCATGATGTCTCTTCAGAGAAATAAAACCACAACTAAGACAGAAGTTGGTACAAGGGACTGAGGTATTGCTGTGATAAGCCTGACCATGTTTTTGTTTGGAGAAATATGAGTTTTGGGACTTTGAGTTTGGAAAGCACTGAAATGTTTTCAGTCAGGTTTAATGGGCCATCCTAGTAGAAATATGGATGACATTGGTTCTAAGGGTTATTTGTACTCTGGGGGCCTGGCTCAAGAGGATTCAGAGGAGAAGAATGTTAGTTTGTTGTCTAGAGATCATTCCTGTGATACTTGATGAAGAATGTGACTGTTTTTTGCCCTTGTATGAAGGGTTTGCCTGAGGCTAAGGTGAAGAAATTCAGATTAATTGCACTTGTAAGGGTCATCTCATAAAAACAAAAACCCAGCATTGACTTGGTTGTCTAGCTTACTATCATCAGGAACATTTTGATCAAGTGTAGCAAGCTTAGAAAGGAAAAATACAACATGTATGGCTGAATTATTAAAGGGGCACCAGGAAGTTCAATGAAGCTAAATCCTGTGTTCAAGGATATTAAATGGAATTAAGTTAAGGATATTAAATGACCTCAGAGCAAGATCCCACCCAGCTTAGCTTATTGTTTATATGTTTGGAGTTGAACAAGGCATAGTTATGTCATGTTAGGCATTATTATTACCTTGCTATTGTTTTCATTTAGAATTTTAATTTGAAATGAACTAAAATCCAGAAATGGAGGGCACATCTGTGATCCAGATCTCGAGGATGGAAAACAAACACTTTTGATCTGAATCTTGAGGCACAGTGAACATGAAAATCTTAGGTCCAGGCATGGTGATATAATCCTTTAATCTCAGGAGCCAGAGACTAACCTGACACAGAGCAAGTTCCAGGTAAAAAGAAACTTAGGTCCAGGTGTGGTGGACTACTTCTTTAATCCCAGCATTCAAGAAAGAGAGGCGTGCAGATGTTTGAGCTCAACGTCAGTTTACAGAGCAAGTACTAAGACAGCCAAGCCTAGGCAACAAAGGATGTAATAGAACAAGGGGGGTTTGAGCCCCAGCAAACAGAAGAACTTAGCAGCTTTGGTCACATGGCTCTAGCTTTAGAGTCAAGAATAGAAAGGATTACGTAGACAATTGATGCTGGCTAGCTGGAGCTAAGAAATTATGGGTGATTTAGAAGAGACCAGCATCACTGAGGTGAAATCTTCTGGGAAGTGTTTTCTGAGAGCATGAAGAAGCTGTGTTCTAGAGATAGCTAAGGTGGTACCTTGTACCTTGTACCTTGTACCTTGTACCTTGTACTGTAGCTTGACTTGGTAATGTGGAAGACTTACCCAGGTGTATGGTTTTCAAGGAATGAAGGAGTCATGAAGAACAGTGGTGGTTTGGCACTATGAGAGGCCATGGAAGGCCACTGGTAAAGGTGGAGCCCTAGTTGTCCAGGGCTAAAAGGGTCATGCAAAGAAGCTAAGGCTTGGCACTATGAAGAGAGACCATGAGGGACTATTAGTGAAGTGTAGTTGCAGTGGAAGACCCCAGTATGTTGGACATGCCAGTACCGTAGAATGACCACCAAGAACAGCAGCAGCAATGGAGTGGAGTCAACCAGAGCCTACAGTGTTACAGATGCCAGAGCTGGAGGTGTGATGCCAGCCCTTTGGAGGATCCCAGAAGATCACTAGTGGATCTCAGACATTGGAACAAGAAACTGTAAAGTTGAAGTTGCCTTGGAGACCCCAAGATGTCAGCACTGTTGAATACCTGCTGAGGAAAGCTGCTAACAGGGAGTGGAACAAGCCCAAGAGAAAGAACTGTGTTGCAGTCAACAAAGATGAAAGGAGTTGGACATCAGACATAGAGATGCAGAGTTTGGAATTTGCCAACTGGTTTTTGGTCTTGCTATGGTCCAGTATTTCCTCACAATGATGTTTGGAATAGTAATATATATCCCGTAATGTGGAAGCATGTGATCTGCTTTTTGATTTTGATTTTATAGGGGATTACTGTTAAGTCTCTCAAAAGAGACTTTGAACTTTGGACTTTTAACATTGTTGAGACTGCTACGGAGATTTTTGAAGTTGGACTAAATGTATTTTGCATTTTGCTATGACTAGGTATGAACTCCATACATGTGTTTGAGCAAGCCTATGGGGGTCAGGAGTGGAATGTGATGGTTTGAATATGCTTAGCCCATAAGAAGTGCTAAGCTTTTTCTCCAGCATCATATCTACCTGCAGGCTGCCATGCTTCCTGGTTTGATGGTAATGGACTGAACCTGTGAAACTGTAAGTCAGGCCCAAGGAAATGCATTCCTTTATAAGAGTTGCATTGGTCATGGTGTCTCTTCAGAGAAATAAAACCCTAACACAGAGATATATTTACTGAATGCTAAACTTAGATTTACTTGCTTTTTACAAAATGTGGCATGAATGGCTTCAGGCTGTTTGGGTAAAGACCACTTTTTTTTCCTTTTAACTTTATTGTTTGATCTTAAACCTGATGCAGTGTTGTATGGAAGGTTAACTTTTAGCAAAGAGATGGGTGCCAAGTGTCCTTGTTACTCCCAAACATCCTGCGGTGTAGGCAAGCATTGCTCGTTCCATGCTGCTGACACTCACTCAGTGCTGGGCTTCAGTGGGTGATCAGGCTCCATCATGTAAACCAGTCACTGTGTTATAAAAGGGGCTTGCTTGCCCTTCCTCTTACCATGTGAGAACACAGTACCTATCCTTTCTGGGGAATGTAGCAACAGGTTGGTATTTGGGAAGGCGAAACCAGACCCTGGGCTAGATAGTGAACTTGGTGGCACTTTGATCTTGGGTTTTCCAGTCTCTGAAACTGTGAGAAACAACTTTCTACTCTTTCATGAAATTATGCGAACAGGGTCACCCAACCACCGCATGGTAATATCAGAATCCCAACATAGCATTCCGGGCAATGGAGCCTGACTGGGGCTGACCTTGTCATCTCTAGAGCTAAGTTGTGTCCATACATACTTCTTGAGCTCTGTGTGGCTGGAACGTTGTGGGATTCCAAAGCCAAGGTTGGTTCCTGATCTCAGAGGCTCACTGAAGAAGAAGACAGAGAGTTGTGGGACGTCTAGTTATAGTTCCACTGACTCATATCTAGTTACAGATAGTAGTGTGGTCTACAGGGTCATGGGTTAGGAAGACTTCCTTTCTAGTACTAGAAATGGAAACCACAGTGCTACAGAAGCATTGTACTACTGAGTTATAACCAGCCCAAGGACAGCGGCTCTAGGCACAGGCTATAGACTGCAGTCTCTGAAGTCAATTCAAAGAATGTGGGGAAGCTGGCAAGCTCTATGTCTGGGGGACTTCTAGAGATAGGTATGAAGTGAGTGTATGCTGAGACCTGTATTCAGAATGAATTAGGATACCATACAGGGCATGGCATGGATTTGGGGGCCTTTTCTAAGGTAGCAGGAGACCTTAGGTGAGTTTCAGTTGGGTAACTTAAGTGGATTTGCTTTGTAAAAACATGGGCCTGAAGTGTAATTTGGAGTAAGTAAGACCAGTTATGTGGCTGGTCCCTTCTTATGTTTCAGCATTTGAAGAAAAAAAAAAATCAAGTTGAGCTTTCCAGAATGCTGAGAGCACAGAACATAGCTTCTGTGGTTCTTAAACTAAAGCCATCAAGCAGTTCCACAGCACTGATGTGGTGCCGGGTTCACCAGCTCTGCATTGTGCTTTGCCAGCCTCTGACCTGTGGACTTAAGATGTCACACTGAATTTAGATATTGCTACTTGCTTCATCTTAGAGAGGAGGAAAGTGAAGTGCTAGGAGAGGAAGCGTCTCGTTCAAGCTTATAAATGGTGGACCTAGGGTAAAACCAGGCAGGCTGGCTCTGGTGTCTGGACCACCGTGATTCGCATAAGAGGCCATTCCTTCTTCTTTACAAGCTAAGTGGACATCTCTCACTGGGCCATCTGAGTAGCCTTTCTCATTCAGCCCCACAAGCTTTAGCCAATTCTCTCCAGCCTATTGCAAGACTTCCATCACTACAAGCCCCTTTCTGTTTCAGCAGCAATGGAGATATTTTTAATGTGTTGACTTGCCTGGGTTGTGGGGTTCTCAAATCTTTGGTTAAATATTTTTTTTTGTGGCTTTATATGATGCAGTCACTTATCCAGCTTGAGGCATTAGACAGGGTATGCTGGTAGTCTGGCAAGAGGGGATGAGCCACTTAGCTTGAGGAGACGAAGGAGTGGTCTCTTAAGCCAATCTTTACTCATTTCCCAAGACTGAGGCATTTCTATTAAATTGGACTCCCTGTGATCATGTTTTTAGAAGAGATTAACACAAGTTGCCCGGCGTAATGTGGTCAGGCCTTACCCAATGGGTAGGAGAACTGAAGAGAACAAAAGGCTCAGCTTCCCCTAAGCAAGAGACAACTCTACAGATGATTGCCTCAAGACACAGACTGGACAATTGGCTTTCCTGAGTCTACCATCACATCCTGTAGAGTTTTGGACTTGCCAGTCTCTTTAGTTAAGTGAGACAATTTCTTATAGTAGCTCTATATGTCTATCTATCTATCTATCTATCTATCTATCTATCTATCTATCTATCCATCCATCATCTATCCTGTTGGTTTGATTCCTCTGCATAGCCCTAACATAACTATTCTCCTACCATTTACGTCAGAGTCTGTCAGTGTGAGGGGAATTAGCAAGCCGGGGAGCCTTGCCCATGCAGTGTTGGTTTCTGGCTTTCCTCTACTCTCCAGGTCCATCTATCTGCACATCTGTCTTGCCTGGTGTTGTGAAGCTTACCTCTTCCAAATTGAAACAATCTCACCTAGAAGAAGGAAGGAAGCTCATCAGACTCAGGAAGCTAATGGAATGGACATAGCTTAGAAGCTCCCAACGAGAGAAGATTCCCGATGTGATAAGAGCAGCCCACCATTGCAGGAAGTAGAGATAGCTTAGTGGCATTGGATGCAAGCTGTATGGTGCCTATGAGTCATCACTTATGTTGGTGGACTTTTTGGTGATCTTGCTGTTTTGAGGTCACCCATACCTCTGTAATCCTTTCTCCTATGCTCATCAAAGTAGCCCCAGTAAACTCCTTGGCTCATCATTATTGCTTTGTGTGGAATCATTTCTTTGGTCTGACATTGATGTTCAGGCAGAGAGGAGTATGTGTTTGTTCACAGGGAAACGTCACACAAAACTTGGTTTGGGATTGTGCTCCTGATGCGTACTCCTTTTCCTCTGTTGGGATAGAGGTCTACCCTGATCCCTGCCTCTGGGCTGACATCCTGCCAATCTCTCTTCATCTTTCCAGTTTGAGGATCTACTTGGTGCTGCCACATCCCCTTTATTGGACTGACTGTCTTGATTTTGCCCATGTCAGAGTAATTCTCATCTAATCCTCCCCTCATAGGCTGGCTTCTCTTAGAACCTGATGCTCCCAGCTGGGAAAAGGTCAGGTTTGGTTTGCATACTTATAAAGCATGCTCCTCTTTGAGCTTATCACTCTGGACCCCTCCTTTACTACTTACAGAGCTGACCACACCCCAGAGACAGCTCCAGGTTTGGGCCTCTTTGGCCTCAGCATCTCTCTTTTCTCTTTTTGTTCCTCCTTGATGTCTTCACTTGCCTGATATGAAGTTATCAAAACTGGGTAGATCATTTAGATGGCTTACTATAAAGAAGGAAATAAGTAAAAGCTAGGCCATAGTGGGGCTCACAGCAAGGGTTAGGGGTATCCAGAGAGGGATGAGAACACTTTCTATTAGAGGAGGGTAGACTGCCCCGTTGTGCTGAGCTTTGAAGTTAAGTGACATTTTGGGAGGAGCTTGAGATGGACCTCAGAGAATGATGTGAAATGAAGAGCTGGGAAGAATTCTGGGAGCCTGGGGGATAGGAAGCCTGTGGGTAGAGAAAGAAGGACAAGAAAGTGTGGGAAGTAGATGAGGCTGGAGAGACTGAGGAGAATCAGCTAACGCTGGTCTATCCAGGACGAGTCAATGAGCTGCTAGCTTCTATAAGATAGCCATGGGTGATACCTTTCTACGAGGATAGCACAAGGGCTGGAGAGCAGAATGCTTTTCCTGGTTGCCATTTGGTGAAGGAGCACTGGCTGAGTCACTTGGAAGAGCTTGAGGGAGTCAGGTCCTTCCTCTGGGACACAGGGCAAGGTGCTACACTGGAAAACGCCTTACATCCTGCCCAGCCACACAGCTTTATGAGTTTGATATAAATTTTGCTCTCTAGAGTAGTGTTAATAGGAGAGTTACATACTTATAGGCATTTGCATGAGGAATTTTTAATTATAAAATTTCAAGCATAAACAAATGATGTCTACCTGCATTTTAAGCTCTTGCCACATCTAAACATTTTCTTCTTTAGATTGAATTATTGAAACATATTAAAACATATCATTCAACTCCACCTCCTGTTGTGTTCTAAAATAAAAAGATACTAAGATGGCTTTTAAGTTCACTGTTATGCTTCACAGAGAATACTTCGATCTATTGTACAGATCAAGACAATGTTTTTCCAGTTGTCTTAAGGCTGCCGTTTGACAGTCTGTCAGAATTAGGATACTGAGAGTGTTCAGGTGTGATGTGTCACATCTTTTTCACCTCTTTTAGAGAACAGATATTTTAAATGCAAACATTATTCTGCTTTTGTAGAACCAGCAAGGATCACCTTAGGAAAGTTCGAGAAGACAATTCAGAGGACCTACTATCTGGCTGTCCCTCGGCTGGTCTTCCTTCAGATAGGAAGGTGCTGCTTCTGTCACATGCTTTGTTTTGTGGTACTTGTGGGACCTATTTTCTTTCTTTTTTTAAACAACAACAACAACAACATCTTTTTTCTGTAGTCCTTGCTAGTCTAAAACTTACAATGACCACATTGGCCTTAAACTCACTAAAATCTGCTGGCCTCTGCCTCCAATAGTGCCAGGATCAAAATATGCCACCTGACTATCCTCTGAGAGGCCCGATCCACCAATTGGCTCAGACAGAGGCATATGCCCATAGCCAAATAGTGGATGGAGCTTGGGAACTCATATGGAAGAATAAAAGGAAAGATTGAGACCCCTAAGGGGATAGGAACTCCACAGGAAGAGCAGCAGAATCAACTAACCTGGACCCTTGGGGCTCTCAGAGCCTCAACCACCAATCAAAGAACATACAAGGGCTGGACCTAGGCCTCTGTGCACATATGTAACAGGTGTGCAGCTTGGTCTTCATGTGGGTCCTGAACAACTGGAATTAGAGCTATCCCAAAAGCTGTTGCCTGTATGTGGGATATTTTCAAACTGGGCTGTCTTGTCTGGCCTCAGTAGGAGAAGAAGCATCTAGCCTTACACAAACTTGATGTGCCAGAGTCGGGGGACACCCAGGGGACCTCCATTCACTCGGAGAAGGGGAGGGAAGATGGGGCAAAGAATTTTTGGAGAGGGTGACCAGGAAGGGGGCAGTGACCAAGATGTAAAGTGAATAAGTTTAAAAAAAGTAACTTTTTTTTTTAAATGGGAAAAAAAAGAAATATGCCACCCGGTCTGGCAGGACCTATTTTCAAAAATATATGCAGAGCTTAAACTATAGATGTTTCATTAAGTAGAAATGGGTCCGTGGAAACTCTGTATAGGGAGGGTCTTGAATGCACAACCCTCTCAAGGATTGGTGAGTGGTGAGCTTCAGAAACAGGCCTTTGGAGTCTTCCTTCTTTTATAAATTTTAAGTTTGTTCTTTCTTTTTTCCTAGTAGAAGAGCCAGTTGGTTTCTTGTCACTGGTTTCCTGCTGAGTTTGACTTAATTCTGATTCAATGCACATTGCTTTAGAAGCAGGAAGCTAGGGATCATCGGAGATGGCCCTGGCTCTGCCAACACCTGGCCAACATATGTCACCTCTCTGCTGAAAGAAGCTGAAGACCTAGAGCATGGAGCCGCTGCTCAGAACCTTCAACATGAGACTAGATACCTTGATTCTGACAGAAGAGAAAGTAGGAAATAGGATTGGACTCACACAGAAAGACTTTCTGGGAAAGATACCAATGGCAGAGGCACTGAGATCAATAATTTATAAATGAGCCCTCATAAAGGTGAAAAGCCCCTGTGCAGCAAAAAACATTCAAGTGTCATTCAAGTGGCAACCACAGAGTGTTAAAATGTCATTATCAATTATATGTCTGATAGAGGGCTAGTATCTAGAATATAGAAAGAACTAAATACCTGAACATCAAGAAAGCAAATAACCCAATTAAAAATGGGATATAGAGGGATGGAGAGGTGGCTCAGAGGTTAAGAGCACTGGCTGCTCTTCCAGAGGTCTTGAGTTTAATTCCCAGTAACCACATGGTGGCTCACAACCATCTGTAATGGGATCTAATGGCCACTTACGGTGTGTCTGAAGACAGTTACAGTGTACTCATATAAATAAAATAAATAAATCTTTAGAAAATGGGATATAGAACCAAGCAGAGAATTTGGAAATACAAAGGACTGAAAAACACTTAAAGAAATGTTAAATATCCATAGCCATGAGAAAAATGAAATTTAATACTACTTTTAGATTTCATCTTACCCCGGTCAAAAGGACCAAGATCAATAAAACAAATGACAGCAAATACTGGTGAGAATATGGGGAAAAGTGAACACTTATTTATTGCTGGTGGGAGTTCAAACTTGTACACCTACTGTGGAAATCAGTGTAGTAAATCCTTTAAAAGCTGGAAATTGATCTACCTCAAGATCGAGCTATAACACTTATGGACACATACTCAAAGGACTCCAATATCATATTAAGGAAACATTTGCTCATCCATGTTCATTGCTGACCTATTCACAGCCAGAAACTGGAAACAGCCTAGCTATCCATCAACTAACGAATTGACCATGAAGATGGGGTACATTAACACAACCGATGTCAATGAATTTGCAGGTAAATGGATGGAACTAGAAACAGTCATCCCTAGTGAGGTGACCTACACCCCAAAAGCCAAGTACTGCATGTTTTCTCTTTTGTGCTTTCTTTTATAAGAGTTGCCTTGATCATGGTGTCCCTTTACAGCAATAGAACAGTGACTAAGACAGGTAGCCAGTAAAGTATCATGGGAGAAGAGGAGATCTTCCAAGGAAGGAGAAATAGAATATAGTGTTATAAAGAGATAAGGGAGAAAGAAGAATAGAAAGATTAAATGGAGAGGGGCATGAGAGGGCAGGGTAAAGGAGGTAATACGGGGAGGGATAATTAGCCCTAAAAGTCTTTTTAAAATTCATATACTCCCCCGTACCCCAGCAATGAGCAAAGAGATACCTTGTTGGTGGTGTTCTTATATCAGTCAAGGGCAGAGTAGATGGCAGTCCTTAGTTCATCCTTGCTGGATGCTTGGCTTGGTGGCCAAAGCTATCTTTTGCTTAGGACTCATAAAAATCAAATCAAATCAAATCAAATCATCAAATCAAATCAAATCAAATCATCAAATACAAATCCAGGCAGTGCAGGGCAGGAGAAGAAGACAGACAGAGAGCTTCAGACCACTATGCCACCCACAGACTTGCCCTCCGGTGCACAGCACAGGCAGGCCATAGACAACTTCTTGTGGTCACACCATGCAGAACCAATGGAGGATGTCACCCAGGGGTCTGCCAGCCTCTAACCACATCGCCAGCCTGCAGTGGGAGCCACCACAGTGTGTGAGTATGTGGTGGTCAGGTGGGAGAGAAAAAGAACTGGAGCGGCCTGAGCATTCTGAAGAGAGATGGAACTGGGGACCCAGAGGAGTAGCCTGTTGCGAATGGCCAGCCCCATTATATGGGGCCATGGTGAGGTTCTCTGGAGAGCTGGTCCCATCTCTCACTGCTAGCAGGGAGGATGGGCCCTGTGTGTCATTCAAGAAGCACATTGGAGCTGGCCCTAGTGATCATTTGTCTGCCACGAGGTGGCACCGGCACAGAGATGATACCTCCGCCTGTGCCCTTTGCCACCTCTGGCAGTTAGGAAAACTACCCACAGGATCATGAGCTTGAAAGAGCTACGCTGTCCCTCACCAGCTACAGCATTGAGAGATCTGGCCCTGTACCTCACCTGGACAGCACGGCAGAGCTAACCCTGGTGGTGGGGAGCAGGTGAGCCAGCCCAAAGGCTCAGCACATGAGGAGAGCTGGGCCTGCCACTCTTCTGCTATGAGGTGGAGTGGGTCATGCCTTCCCCTCTTGCTCCTCACCACATGCAGTAGTCAGGAGAGCTGGCACATGGGTCACGAAAGCAGAAGAGCTGTACCTGCCCCTTGCTGGCTGCAGCACTAGGAAGAGGAGGCCCTGTACCTCGCTTGAGCAGCAGGGGTAGTGAGGGGAAATAGGAACCAGGGGTGTGAGTGAGGGAGGCAAGAGGTGGTCTGCGTTGGGGGAGAGATGCCTTTTGCCCCCTTGCCCATAGCCACCTGAGGCAATCGGGAGAGCTGAGCCTGGGGTCATGAGAGCTGGTGAGCTGGCATTGCCCCTTGCCTACTGTAGCACTCAGAAGAACTGGCGCTGCACCTCACCTGGGAAGCACAGTAGGGCTGGCTCTGGTTAAGGGGGTGTAGATGGGCCAGCCTGGGGGAGGGGCACAGAAGAACTGGCTCTGCCACTTGTCTGCTATGAGGTGGTGTGTGTATGTGTGTGTGTGTGGGTGACCACCTCTTCTGCACCTCACTACCTGCAGTAACCAGGAGAGCTGACCCTTGGGTCATGAGAGCAGGGAGCTAGGCCTGACCCCTCACTGGCATTAGCACTCAAGAGAGTGGTCCCTGCACCTTGCATGGGCAACACAGTAGAGCTGGCCTTGATAGCAAAGGCACAAGTGAGCATGCTCCAAGGGTGTGGGAGCTGGAGAGCTGGCCCGGCCCCTCACAGGCTTTTGCACTTGGGAGAGCAGGTCTCTCACCTTGACTGGACAGCACAGTGGAGCTGGCTCTTGAAGGTACAGGTGTAGGTGAGCAGGGGAGGGCAGGAGATCAAGAGAGCTGAGCCTGTCTCCTGCAGTTGGTGGCACTGGGTGACCCACCCAGAGCAGTACTGGAGAGCTAGGCCTGGCGGGGCTGATAAGGCCAAGTTGGTAGGCTGTCCAGCTCAGCTATCATCCAGGCCCACATATAGGGCTCTGGGTTGGCCCACCCTAAATCTGTATTATCTGTGAAAGTTTTGAATGTGTGAAAGGACCAGTCCTGCTGTTCCAAGCTGTAGGATTGCCATGACACAGGGCAACGACAGGATAACCCGGAGGAGTCCCAATGAGGATCCAGTATTAATGGTGTCAGAGAAGCCAGAGGCCTCAAACCAGACCCATGGCGGCTCACTGCAATAAACATTTGCAAGTGGAGATGTATGGACAGAGGGATATACTGTGAGACACACTGTGACATACGACTTCCATGATGAGATGTTTTCTATGCTGTGTGTGTGTGTGTGTGTGTGTGTGTGTGTGTGTGTGTGTTTGGGTGGAGGGTGCAAGGGTGAAGGGTGAATATGAGGGGATGGGGCGATGAGTGAGGCTGGGGTACATGATGTGAAACTCACGAAGAATCAATAGTTAACAAAAAATCATACAGACATCTATTCCTATAGGAGCTCCCTAAAATATATACACATATGAAAGGAAATGAGTTATACAATGGGGGTGGGGATACCCAAGCTATACATCTTGTGTCACTAAATAAAACCTCCAGTGCCAGAGATGAGTTACATCTTAATGAGTTATTGCAAAGGGGTTTCATGGACACCCCCCACCCTCCCACATCTGCAAACATCACAGCCTATTGCTAAAGCTATAAGCCACCCATCACAACCTGACGATAAGGCCCTATTGCTGAAGGCCCACTTACTTACGTCATTGATCATGAAGAAACTGAGCTGGTGCCCAGCTAGACGCTTCACCCATACTGACTAGCATTCATTGTGCTAGAAGCTACCTCACTCACTATTGGACAGGAAAAGTAATCACCAATGTCACTTAGCTACAAACCTTGTGACTTGCAACAGAGACTTTCCTGAAACAGTGTCATAAATGTTATGAGAGTAATAGACCACTTTTTAAAAATTAGATTTAAGCCCCACTCCATGAGATGAAAACTATACTTGACACTGCTAAAATAGCCAAGAACTTGAGATTAGATAGGTCATTGGCTCTAGGAGAAGTCCTACTACTATCATTCTGCTAAGGGGGCAAAGCAGTAAAAATGACCTTTAATTATAATGTTGCTGAACTCAATGCATCATTCCAGCCTCATGAGAGAAGCCCCCTCTCGCAGCCAATGATAATTAACAGAGAGATCACAATTGGACAGCGGGCAGAGGGTAAGAGACTTTGGAGAACTCAGTCCCAAGTGGTACGTTTTTATCAAAATTCTTCCCTAAAGGCATATATATCCAGAGGTGGTTGATGACTCCAAGAAAATAGTGTCATCTAAACACAGCATGACAAATACACGTTCGCATGGGACACCATGCATTGGCCTGCACAAGTTCAAACCAGACAAAAATCTCAGCCTTGAGAAGGGAAAGTATGCACAAAGTTTCACCCCTAATCAAAATGTTATTTGCTATCAATACCTGCTAGGGAAGGGAAACTTGGGTTTCTTCAATGGTAGAGATGCCAGGGTGAACGCCATACCCAGGACTAGTTGTCTAACACAAAGTGGACTCCATAGATTTTTATGCACTTTTTTTGATAATTTTTTATATTATTAGGTTTGCTTATTTTGTTTTGTGTGTGTGTGTGTGTGTGTGTGTGTGTGAGAGAGAGAGAGAGAGAGAGAGAGAGAGAGAGAGACTATGAAATTGGATGCGTAGGTAGGTAGGCATCTAGCAGGATTTGGAGAAGGGAAAGAATATGATTAAATATATATTATGTAGAAAGTAATTTCTAGAAAAATGGAGCGGTAATCATGTATATATCAGAAAAATATTATGACAACTGCATGGAAAAAATTGATATGATAATGCCTAGCAAAAGACAGCTGCCAACTGCTCTCAGAAATCTTGGAGAATTCTAGGTTTTCATTTCTAAGCTCCTTAGGTAATGCCCAATTTTTAACAGTTGTGAGAGCATGTTTTAGTTCTCTCTGTGAAATCTGTAGTGTTGCCTGGGTCAGGACCGAGTGTCGATAAAGCACTTCAAAAGGAGGAAAGGATAGAACAAGACCCCTATCCTGTTCACGGACTTCCAAGGAAGACGGGCCTTCTAGTCTAATTCATTTATTGGTTGGATCTTCTTTTCAATATTCTTGGCAAGTTGTAGTTTAGGACACTGTCTCTCAAGCTTCAGTAGACATCAGAAACACATGAGACTTGCTGAAGTCCAGACTGCCAAGCCTCAGCCTCAGACTTTCTGGATCATAGGTCTGGATGGTTCCTTTGCATTCTCATTTCTAACGTATCTCCAGATATTGTTGCTGTGTGTCTGGGAACCATGCTTGAAGAACATTTGATCTAAACAGGACCTAGAACATCCAGAGGCAGAGAACTCTCCACCTCCTGAGTCTTCTGCACCCAGTTTCCAAGAGCTTGACACAGTCATACATGAGTTTGGAAGGAAAGGGTTTGTTTGTGTGTTTTTCATATTGGTTTGAACTCTGCGGTCCCTACCCCTTGGGCCCAGAGGCTCTTTATTGTGCCCCCTTGGCAACAGAGTTAGACATCATTTGTCACAGCTTTAACAGAAAACACTTTTATTAGATTTGGTTTGTGAGTCACTATTCTCACAGCAAAAAGGAGACTGACTATAACTGACACTCAGAAAATACAGCAAAAACCTTAAAGCCATTCTAGGGGAAAAATATGATCTATTTCTGGGATGACATCACTCAAAGAAATTCATTTAAGACACTCAAGGTGTTTGGGGTAGGAGATACACAAGCAACTGTCGCCAGTAGGAATTCCTGGGAAAGCTACAACAGCATCTCTCAGCTTGGAGAATATATATTTTTAGTGATGAATAGGCTAGTGATCTTCTATATGTTTTACCAAAGCCTTGTGGACACAAGACTAGTCCAGCAATGAAACGCATATTTTGGCACACAAACCACTTGCTGGAGAAATAAGAATTTAATGGACATATATCTGAAAGTTCCTAACACTTTAGGGAGATTTTTGAGATTTATTCTAGCACGCCATCCAATGAGTTTTATTGGGGACTGCTAAAATATATACTTTTAGTAGGAATAGGTAAGCACAAAACATGGACACCGCTGAAAAAATACTGGCCATGCCAAAGTAACTGCCATAAAAGTTCACAGAACGTTTCAGAAGAGAACCAGAGAGACTTTATAGGAGTTGGCGGTCTAGTGGAGCCCCAGCTAGGGTCTCATTTTAAAGACGCATGTAGCGGTTTCCAAGGAAAAGCAGGCAGTTACTGTCTTTGAAGGGACCAGTCTTGCTAATTACTGTAGCTACACAAGGGAAGACCATGAATGTTTCACCATAAATATTTGATGAAACTGCCTAATTAACAATTAGAGTTACAACAGCCACATTAAACCAGGTGTGGTTTAGGAAAAATACTTTGAGGGGAAATGTCGTTCTCATGTGCCCTCGAAGACTAAAGGTACAAGAGGAGCCAGGCCAACTCACTCAGGCTGCGTTCTAGAAGGTGCTCCATACGTGGTTCTGTCACCATGGAAACAGAACCAAGGCAGCTGAATCACTAGGCAAGACTAGGGACTTTCATCATATATGCAGTCCGCCACTGACTGATAGCTCATTATGATATGTTAGACAACTCTGCATTTCTTCCTTGGAGATGGTAGTGTCTGTTACCCATCGCTACCATTCTTTCTAAGCTAAGATACTTGATTTTTTTTGTCATTGATTGTAGGATGCAAACCCTGGAGCTTTAAAACACGACTGCTCTGTGATCTTAATATTTAGAGCTCCACTTTTATTGTATGATCTAAGCTGGGAGGGCGATACTTGCTCCATAGACCACTGTGAAATATAATAGGATATTAGATACACCACACTCAGTACCAAGCCTGCTAAATAACATCTGCCCCTGTTAGGGAACATGGTGATGGGAGAAATGGCTGAGTGGGCAAGGAGCTTCTTCTGCACTGTATGATGACCCGTTTAGACACAGTAGCTAGTACCTGTAAGGCGCGAGATGAGGAAGGAGATGGAAGCGGGGGAAATCCTAGAAGTTCATGGGCCACCTAGTCTAGTGTACACAGCGGCAAACAAGAGACCCTGTTTCAAAAAAAAAAGTAGAAGACAGGGACTGACACTTGAGGTTGTCCTCTGACCTTCACCTGTATGCCGTGGCTCTTATGTGCCTAATGCACGGGACACACACACACACACACACACACACACACACATCATAAACACAAAAAAGAATGCGTGCATTTTGGGCTTTGGGGTGATGGTCAGTCAACAGCATCCCTCCTTTCGGGATAGAATCTTTACCCCAAAGAAAAGAAAAATCAGGTAGGCACTTTCTGGAAATGCATGGTTTAAGAGCCACAATGCCCTTTTGCTAAGAACCTATAGTAAGCTATATACTCTGAACCACCGATGTCCCATCAGGCCTTAGGAGGCTCTCTCTGTAAATAGAGTCTACCAAGAACAAATTTAGCAGGTGCTACTGACAGGCACACATTAAAAGCTCTGAAACTCCCCAACTTTCAGGAAACCTGTTTAACTTCATTTAACACAACATTTTCTAATTTTAGTCCAGAGAAAGGACCCCCTTTTTTTTTTCCCTGACAAGATTTTCAGCGCCCTGTGGGGCATTTGGTATGGCTAAGGGCACAGTCGTGGAGCTGTTGAACTGTGTGCCCTTTAAGCCTTCAGAGACATTTTGACCTTGGTGCTCGGTGGGGTCCCAGTCTTCAGAATTCGGGGTTGAATACGTGGTTCAATGTATATACACCAGGTTCTGAATGCTTCTTGCCCAAACAGTGACTTCCAGTGGGAGCAGTTTATTCTCATTAGTACGGCAAACAAGAACTACAGCACAAGATTTTCGCCTATAAACTTCTGCTCCTAAGAATGTCTGACCAGCCAGACCTGAGTGGTCTTTCTGGAGAAGGCCTAATATCTCCTGCTAGCAGCTTTCAAAGGCAGAGGCTGCCTTCTGCTCATGTCCTCATTGGCCAAACCCGAGCACTGAGAAGGTGCCAAGGACCCTGGGGAAGGTGCTGCCAGCTAGGGGCTACTGAGACCTTGTGCCCCAAGGGTGCGCAGAAGAACCTGAGTGCTGGGCTCCCTTCTTCATGGCGGATTTCATCACTGCCTGGGTTCACCTTGTGCTTTTACCCCCCAGCCCCTGCACTTCCGACGGACCCTCTTCCCTTTTAGAAAAGGGTGATTGACCTTTTCCAGTGCTTTGGTAAACTTCCTGGCCACACCAGCTCTGGGTTCACCTTCCTGTGCTGACTTGCCTGGGCAGCCAGGCCATATTCATTTGCAAGCTTTTTTTCCTCGCGGCTCTGCATATGGCGAGCTGTGCATCTCCAAATGTGTTTCCTTTTGTAGGAAAACTAGCTCTTTTCGCCAGAGCCGGCTCAGGACACAGAGGACTGGCTCCTTGGCGGGCTGCCCCAGTGATAATCTGGAAGCAATCAGTGGAAGAAAAAGATAACACAGCTGTGATTTTCAAGGAGACAGGTCCTGGTTTTTCTACCTGCCAACCACGTTTCCTCTGAGGAGTTTTTCAGCAAATGCTGTAAAAGAGACCTTTTAATCTTGTTTCAAAAGCCTGGAATCCCAAGTCGTTCCAGATCTTGGGTAGAAAACAGGCCAGAAAGACATGAGGGGCTGAGGAGCTCAGGGGTTGTAAGGGGGGTATAGGGGGTTGGGGTGGGTGGGGGTGGGTGGGTGGGCGGTGGGCAGGATGCCACCGCGAGTCGGCATCTTAGCTCTGCATGTGTTTTGAGAGGACTTGATGAATTTGGCCTCCAGTGCTCTCGCCACAAGTAGGATATGGTTTGGGATGGGGGTGGAGGGCTTTGCAGAGGTTGACAAGCATAAATCTGTCAGGGGATGATTTTCAGACGCCTTCCTGGAACTCTTCGAACCCGGGAGATACCTGCCCATGCATGGGAAAAGCTAAGCAGAGTGGTTGCCCCGGAGACCGCTAGGCCAGGAAAAAGAGTGCACTAGTAATAATTAAGTAATTAGCTTATTGTTTAAATGTGGAGCTGAGAGGAAAGGAGGATAGAGAGGATGGGAAGGGACAGGAAAGGAGGGAAAGAGGATGGGAAGGGATAGGAAAGGAAGGAAAGAGGAGAGGGTATGTTAGGAGCGTCATCCCCTGGGATGGGCAACAAAAGATTTTTTTTGTTTATTTTTGTTGTTTTGTAAATGAAAGCTGTAGAGATGTCTTCCCAGTCTCGTGAATCATTCTTGACATTATCTTGGTAGTAGCTGAGTGGTGAGGCCTGGGAAGTCCCCAGTGTATGGCTTCAGAAATGGGCTCAATCAGAATAGGACCTTTCATCTTTCTTCCTATGTAACTGGCAGTCACTTCCTGGTGATGATTTTGCAGCTGATGCCACAGCTGATACCATGGCTGTGCCTAAGAGTATTTGCAAAAGCCACTTGCCGAGTCAGTGGAGAAAGGCCTGAAGTAGAAAACAACTGGATGTCAAGGTTCTCCTCAAGCCTCAGTAGCTTGGTTTTTATGATGGAGTAGCCAGGGGCTGGAAGATGGATCTGCAGGACAAATGGCTTGCTTTGCAAGTCCGAATACCAGAGTTCAGATCCCAGCAGCCAAGTAAAAACCTGGGCATTAACCATAGGCCAGCCTGTAATCCTAGCACAGGATGAGCAGAGACAAGCAGCTTCCTGAGGCTTTCTGGCTACTAGTACAGAAGATGATAGAGCACACATTTGCACACACACGCACACACACACACACACACACACACACACACACACACACACACACAAATGTTTGAACTGGGCCAGCCTACTCCTCATTTTGCAAGGTTGCTGAAGAATGGATGTCTAGCCAGGTCAACAGTAAGCATGACTGTACCACTCATGAAATGAGAGCTCCTCTGACTGAAATCCCGTTTAAGACCTGTGTCTCTGGGTGACAGACTGAGGGACTTGACCTCCACAGTGAAGCTTAGCAGAAATACACAAGGGGCCTGGCATTTGGAACGGTCCATACTGTTTCCTTCCAACAATATTTCTCTCTGGTGATGTTTTACTTCCTGCCACCTGGGTCTGTGTTGCGGTTTCTCATTGTGACATTATAAACTGGCACCTTATGCAGTAAAGGTTGAGAGAAGCTGTCACAACACTCAGATGACCCATAGTCATGTGACTGGAGAAATCCACGCTTCATCAACCCAAGTTGGCATAAACCATGGTTGCTTTGAGATAGACTTTTGATTCTTGTTTCCCACATAGCAAAGAACAAACAGACAATTCTTTGCATTATTTTACCTAGGGCATCCCATAAGCCCCAAATTTCAAAACACAAAATTTCAAGCATCAAAGCATAGTTGAACGGGAAGGAAGAGACACCGTCCTAATGTCTAGATTTCTTAGCATTTCTAAGGCAGCAAGTGATGTGCTGTCTGCAGGAGTGGAAGAGCCCAGGAGAAGAAACTGGAGGCTGAAAAGGTGCGATTTACAGTAAGCTTGTTTAACCGCCCCCCGCCTTTTGGTGTTGGGAAATAGAACTCACAGCTTAGATCATGCACTGAGTGTTTTCTTTGATTCCTAGCTTATCCTCCCCCCTTTTACGTGGTGTCAGAAGAATAAATAATATGTACAAATTACTTAGCATAATGCATGACACATTAGTAAGCACCAGTAGGTGTTTGTGTCAGTACTAACACACAGGGTATTTTGTATTCTTGGGCTGTAAGCTCCACACTAGACTTCACTTCAGTTCCAGCATCGGGAGAGGTCTGGGTCTCTATTTCTTAAGCTTCACATAGGATTCCTGCATCTAACTAGACACACACAGTTGATGGCCACTCAGTATTGCAAACATGAGTCTCTCATGACAAGGCAAAGTCAGCCATTAGCAGAGGAAGAATGGATACAGAATCTACTTAAGGTTCTTTAGGTCATTTTAGAAAAAAGTTTCAAATACATTTCTAAAACTTTCCAGTAATTTCATAAGAGTATTTCAAAGATTCCAATAAATCTATATATTTCCAGTGAATTATTTTCCGAATATATGAAATTATCTAGTTTAAAAACCTATGGGGCATTCTTAGTGTTTATCCCTAGGATTTATTTCTAATTTGGAATGGTTCTAAAATTCCAACCTACCACAGCCTGGGGTGTTTTGCTGTAAGTTCTCTGAGATGAAGCCCATTCCCTCAGGTTAAGTTACCACAGAGAGACTTTCAATTTGATACATGAACATTGTACTTTTGATGCAACCAATGTGCATTGGTCCAAGAACAAGCGGTAATAATGATGGCTCAGCAAACCAGATACAGATGTTCTAGAAGTATCCATGCCAGAGAAAAGCGTCTTCCAAAACCGAATAGGTGCTATTTGTAAGAGCATATGAAGCTCTAAGTCTCAGAATATGCTCACCGTAACCCTTAAGGAGTCTGTAGGTTAAGCTGAAAGTGTATTTATTATAAAGAAATATATGGTTACACACTCATGGCATCAACCTCACTGACTTTGATCCTGTCCCCTTGTTCCAAGGTACCTGTAAGAACTGAACTTAGTGGCCACACTGAGGGCCATGTTCTGGAAGAGCCTGACGGGCAGTCAGCCCTTGGTTCAGGACCGTGCTGTTATCTCTTCAGAGTTTAATACTGGGCTCTTTAGAGAGACACACGACACTATCCTAAGTTCGAAGCACGCATCTCTGTCGAAGAGGGAGACATTTCAAGGTTTCCCAAAATCCATTCGCTCGCGCGTTTGCAGACTGATAACACCTTGAAACCATTACGTGGGGAGGAAAAATGAAAAGTTCCAGACGTGTTCTCCAAACATCCTCTGCTCAACAGATTGTGATTCTTTCGTAACATTCTTATCTGTGACATTTCATCAATGTAACTGAAGGAAGCCAGCGCATTGCGTCTGCATGTTTAGTATGCTAATTCAGTTGGGGAGGAGCTATGGGGGAGCATTCCGCTCCTCTCTTCTAGTGTCTTTTCGGTAAGGGCCTAGAACATTCTTCAAGCCTTGGTCTCTAGCTTGAGAAGGGCAGAGATTATGAAAGTGGCCTCCCTTTAGGTCTGTCATACAACGTGGTGAAAGATAAAGGGGTCAAAGGGCAGCTGAACTGAAGGACTAACTACCAGGGGCAAACGGGCTTGCTTTATTTGTTAATCCCCATATGCCATAGTTTAAAAAACAAACCAACAAATAAACAATGCAATCATACAGACTCAAATTATTCTATGCTCATCCTTCCAGGCTGGTGATGTTGCAAAGCAGCTTAAGGTGAAAGGCAGCAGATGTTCTCCTGCGATCCCTGAACTCAGTGCAAGGTGCCCTTGCTTATTCTCTGACTGAAAGAAAAGGATGGACTGTCAAGTATTCCCATGGACACCATTTCTCATTCTGACTCTATACGTGGCCTGTCCCGAGGCTTGGAACTGATAGAGCAGGCATGTTTGAGCCCATTCTTCCACCCATCCTCACAGCCTACCCTACTCTCCTCAGGAATTCCCCTGTAAGCACAAAATCAGCACCAGGAAGGTTGGAGCATCCACTCTGTATTTGCTTCTTCGTCATCCGGTAGATGACCCTTTCAGGTACGTTTGGGGTAGGGTCAACTTACAAAAGTCTCTGGATATAAGAGCTGGGAAGGAAGCTAGATTGGGTAAAATGTTATTCTCATGGCAAAAAGTCTTTTATAGAGTTTTTTTTTATTTTTTTATAAAATTACATTTTTCTTTTTTAAAGTAAATTTATGGAGCAAATGTATATGTGTGTATATGGTGAACCTGTGTGTGTATGTTTGCATGTGTGTTGACACATGCATGTATGGATATGTGTGGAGTCCAGAGACTGACTTTGGAAATCTTCCTTAATCATTCATGAGCCCAGAGCTCACCAATTCGGTTAATCCAGTTAGCTACCTAACCTTTTCCAGGGATTCCCTGTTTCTACCTCCTCAGGGCAGTGTTACCTGGGTGCTGGGGATTTGAACTCTGGTCTTCATACTTGTATGCTTGGCAAACACTTTACACATTTGAACTATATCCTCAGGCTTCTTTTAATTTAGACACAAAATAAAGGTCATGTATTCAGCACAGTCTATAGAGGCTATACATGGATGATGAAGAAATATTTTCCTTATCAAAGATGAAGAAATTCAATAGCTGGGACTCTAAGGGGTTCACATCTAGTGAAACTGGTGGCTACAGAGATGGAAGGCAACAGTATGGAAACAAAATTATAAAACAACAGGGTGTGTAGGAATATAACCCTGTCTTTTTCCTCATCTGGCTTCCTTCCCCCTGAGTTGCAGTCCTGTCTGCATCCCAATGGCCTGTCTACAATGCAGACCTCTTCCCAGATTGTAGGAATATGAAGATTGTTCTATAGGCAGGTTTCAGGCAAAGTGCAGTCATAGCCTCAGCCAAGCTAACTATAGGTGGTGTATAAACTATACTTTCCTATACTTGGTGTGTATTGAAGCAGAGGCATTTTAAATATCAGGATGCTCGCTTCCTTGCCCAGTCAGGTTTGTTCAACATTCCTATTAGTTGCACGTCACTGAAGCAGACACAATCCTTACATAAAAAAAAAAAAGCCTTATGAGTGAAAAGGCAAATATAAGCAACAGAAATTCATATTCTAAAAGCTCTCCGTGAAAACCAAGACCCAAGGACCAGTCCATGGAGTTGATATATGATACTGAGAGGGAAAGCCGTGAGGACCATGGGCTCTCAAGAGAAGTCCTAAGCATCACCACACGTCAGCTGGGCAAGTCACTGACCCCTGTGACCCTTGCTCTGCCCTTCCTATGATGGTGAGTTTGGAGATCTGAAAAGATGCTGGAGAGGGTTAGACAGACTGAAGCCTTGAAAGCAATGGGGATGCAGGCAGGCAGTGTGGACGATCCCACTTGTTTCCTAAGTGCCTACACTGCTGGAGCCCTTCTTCCTCTTCTCCACCAGTCTCCTCTTTAGCATCGGCACATGGGCTAAATGGACAGGGATGGCTACATATTAATTTTCCTCTCTCTTTGTCCCTCTCCATCTTTCTGGCTTCTTCCCTTCATCCCACCACCCTTTCTTCCTCCCCTCCATCTTCTCCTCCCTCCATCCCTCAACCATCATGAAGTCTTTGTTATTTACTGGCATCCCCTCTCATACAGAGTGATTCATAGTAACTCTAGACCTTTAGAAGAATGTGACCCTCTCCAGCAAGGTAGCACACTGTATGTGTGTTTACACTGGACTCTTGCTGTGTTTATGTGCAGCCCTTTGCCAAGGGAAAGAGGTGGCAGAGATCAATGGGCAGGGGCCAGGGCACCCAATCTAGTGAGGAAACTATTGTATGTGTACAGAGGTCGTAAACCCCAGAGTGTGCTTCATTGTTCTGCTGGGCATGAGTTACAAAAACATTCAAATAAAATTATTAGCAGCTTTTGAGACTGGGATCCCAGAGCACTGCAGCTCCCAGCATGAGTCTCCTTTGGAGTGTGGGATCCCGAGTCACACGTCTGTGAAAGAGGCACGGATCAGAGCTCAGCATATGTGAAGTTAGTTATTTGTAGCTTCTCACCCCATTTTTGGTTGTCAAACAATCCTGTAATTGAAGGCGTGGAGGTTGGGTTCCATTCCGTTTGACAGAACTCATACAAACTGGGTAAATCTACTTACTAGCTGATTCATTTGTGAAACCAGGGGGAAGGGCAATATACTTTAACCAAGTAGTGAGCCTCAGGGTGTATTTGTAAGGCAGATTTTACAGACACTGAGTGCTCTTCGGACCAGAAGTATTAAATTTGCATTTCTCAAGCATGTTGCTTCAGAAAAGGAGTCAATGGGGGAAAAATTGGGATTCCAAGTAAAAGAAAGTAAGAGTTGTTAAATTCAGGACTAACCTTCATAGAACTAATTTCTCACATAGAACTAAGGTTTTATGATCACTTTGTATATTATTAGTTTCTAATTAGTTTTCTTAGCCTTTGGAATGTGTGGGAAAACCAAGAAGAGATATTATAAAATTGAGATATAATTCTGTATTGACGTTAGTTCACACTTGCACTAATGATTTCGTCTCTTACCTTCTGTGGCTGCCCACTCCCCAGACCACATTCCTGACCTCGCCTGTCTCTTAGTGCACCTACTCTAGTCCTCAGCTGTAAGTCAATGACATTGTCACAAACAACCCACTGGCTATCACCTCTAGTCACCTCCCTTTGTACCCTCCCTTCCCCCTGTATTTATTTAAATGCTGGGCCCTATCATGGACTCCTGGATGTCAACAGCCTTAATTCATTAATGACTTCCTTCCCCAGTGACCTTGGCTGGCACAACCTCCATCCCAGTTAAACACGCATTTACCTAGTCGTCTTTAAATGGCTGGAAGAAAATCCTTCCACAGTGCTCACTGCTGCCTCTTTAAACTTTTGGACTCCAAGAAGCAGCTCACCGTGGTAGTGATGCTCACTCGGCCACTCTTCTCGATGACTATTTTCCCCCGTTTTCTTCTCACATCTCCACATTATCTTGTGAGACTGTTTTACTCCCCACTAGGGAAACAGATGGAATTGGTAATAATTCTCTTATTTTTTTTCCACCAGTTAATCCACTCAGTAGGCTTTCTTTTTCTTATATCATAAAATGTCCCCACTTAGTTTTACCAAAGAGTTATTTGTAGTCTGTGCTTTCAACTTAGATCGAGAACTCTGACAGATATTACCTCTCGGCATCTTCAGTGTCCTTGATGTTCACATCAAGGGATACAGAACTGGAACACAAAATAGAATTCTACTATCTCCTGTCATATATATATATATATATATATATATATATATGTGTGTGTGTGTGTGTGTGTGTGTGTATACATATTTTATATGTGTGTAATGTATATCTATACATATTGTGTATGTATAGATATATCCTGTTATCCTGTCTAAAATGTGTATACATTTATAGTATATGTTTCCCTCACACTCTGTGCTGAACTCATCTCACTTGGGTTTCTGCCCCACCACTCCTGAGACTTTTCAAGTCAAAGTTACTGTCCCCTCCTTGCTATCAAATTCAGTGCTCTGACTTCTTTATGACACACTCTTATTTTGACCTGCCTTCCAAATGAAAACCCAAACTGGCCTTCCACAGTGTCTATAGTAGTTTGGATGAATAGTGTCTTTTATTTTCTCAGGTAGCTGAAGACTTGGTCCCCAGTTGGTGGCACTGTTTGGAGAAGTTTAGTTAGTACAGCCTTGCTAGAAGAACTATGTCACTGAGGGTTTGCTTTGACATTCAAAACTTGGTATCATTTCCAGGTCATGCTCTCTGTTTCCTGTTTTCATACGAAGATGTAAGCTCTCAGCTCCCGGTTCCTACTACCATGTCTGCCATGTTTTATCATACTTCCCCACTTTGATGGACTCATATCCCTCAGGAACCATAAACCAAAGTAAATTCTCTTATCTATAAGTTGCTTTGGTCTTGATGTTTTATTACAGCAACAGAAAAGTTGCTACCGCCTTAAATGCAGTCACCTAATCTTGACTTTCTTCTCACCCCTTGAGCTGTTTCTTTCTGCTGGCTCCTTCCCCCTAAAAGATGAGTAAATACTGGAGGTTTCTGGAGAACATTCGTGATTCATTTTTAATATTTTTTACATGGATATTCTCATAAACCTTAAGGTCTTCAGTGTGACCCATGTATCCAAGCCTTCCAAATTTGGGTCTGCAGCTTTGTGACCTTCTGTTGGTAGTTAAGGTCCTTTATATCTGGTTGTCTAGCTTCATCTCCACACAGATGTTTAATAGGGAACTCAAGTTTTCCAGTGACAAACAGAAAAGCTACTCCATGACTCATTACATCTTTTTTTTCCCCCTTTCAATTATTCCATCTCAGTAATCAGCTCTGCCATTCACCAATGTCTGGAATAGAAGACCAGCTAGAACTAGTTAGCTTTTCCCTGTTGTTTTCCCTTTCAAGGCAAATCAGCAAAACTTGTCAACACTGCCATCTGAGCACATCCCTACAATGTCCACATCTCCACCTCTAACCCCTTCTTCCACTCACGCCATCATCACCTCTAGTCTTCACTGCAGTGACCTCCTGACTAACACATTTGCTTCTGTGCTTCCCTTATAAGCCTTTCCCTACATAGAAGCCATAGAGCTATTAAAAATATTAGTCAAGCCGTTACCAAGGCTTCTGATGATAGGAGATATCAAAGCCATTTTTTCCTCAGGTCATAAAATCTCCTCGGTATAGACTGTAAACTCCTCTAACCCCCTCATCCCACACGGTTTGTCCTGTGTGCACTGTAAGCATGATTTTAGCCACAACTGACGTCTCTTTATTCTTCACCATGCCGATGCCACTTTAGCCTCCTTTATTTCTCCACTCAGTGAAAGCAAGCCCCCAGGTAAATAGAAGCAGCAGATAAATACATAGGCACTGTAGCCAGCCGGTTTTATCTGGCTTTGATTCTGAAATGCAGCGTGGACATAACCAAGCAAGCCATGCTCATTTCTTCCAAGTATGCTATGCATTAATCTTTCTCAAAAGTTATAAATTTTGGCTCCCAAGAAATATTTCAAACCCGAGAATCTGCATTTTGTCACGTACCTCAGAGCAACCTGATGACCTGATTTATACACTGCAGTAAAACACAATGGGCTGCTTTGAAGGGAAGAAGCCTGAACTGTATAGATCCAGTGTTTACTTGCAAGGCAACAGTGCTGTCTGTACACAGTAGATGTTTGGTAACACATGCATCCCTGTGGCCTGTGTTAAGATGTCATCTATTACGGGCATCTTGTCTGTCTCCATCCTTCCCACCTCTCCCACAATCTGACATTTCTGTTGTCCTTGCAATCAGATCCTCTGTGAGCTTTTCCTTCCTTCGTTCATTTGTCTATTCACTGTCACCACACATTCTGCTGAACAGGCTTGGCACAGGTATTCGTCCAACTTTTAATATCTGTCCACAGAGGTTCTCAGAATCTCAGTGAAGTAGTTTCACACCTCCCCCTGAGAGGGAATATGCAAGCAGAGATATGAATATTGTTTGTGAGTCCTATTTGGGACAGATAAAAGGGCTCTTCGAGAACAAATTTGGACATAAATGGATTTATATTCCATTTCCCTTTAAAGAGAAAGTCTGGTTTTGTTTAGACCCTGTATTAAATTTAGCATCTGTGCTCATAATCCATCAAACTTACTAGTTAAGAGATCAAAATATCAAAATAAGTGTTTCTGTTTGGAGGCATACTGTTTAAATAACTGTGGCACCCTTCACAAATGTGGGGCTGTCCCCTATTTGCTTTTAGGATTTCCTGAAAACCAATCAGCTGTCTGCTACATCCATTGAGCCCCAGGGAATATAAGGGAGCAAGACAGTTAAATGGATAGTTGCCTTCCATAACTACTAAACTCAGCCTAAAGGCTCTCTTGCTTTTAGACTTTCTTTTTAGTGAAATCCAATTGATAATTTTTTTCATTGTACATCCTGCCTGTGGTTGACCACAGGAAAAGACCTGACAACCATAGAGCCCTAATGGCATCCCCAAACACAAAAGGGGTCTGATTACATTGCATTTGTCAATTTTGGTGAGGGACAGACCTCACCTTCAAGGAATTTCAGATATCCTTTGCAAGAAAACAGCTTTCAAAATGACACAGATCAGTCCATGAATATTCATTGTGTTTTTTAGGTGTGGTCAAGTTTCTGTTTATTTTTCCTCTTTTCCATTAGGATCCTTTGACTGTCAAAAGCCTTTTGAGGGCTTGTTCTAATCAGCAATAACAGTAGAGTAATAACTGTTGAATACTTACTACCGACACAGCCCTTCCAAGCTGAGGTAGAGTCTACTGGCAACCTCACACTGTCAGGAAGCACTTTGCTTTGAGGTAGCTGTTCTCAAACATCAGAATTAAGCATCTAGAAGGAGTGTCCAGAATGCACTTCAGGAGTCTGGCATTTGTTTAGGAAGGGGCCTAGGCATCTGAAAATTCACAAGCTCCTTGTATGATATGCCACCCTTTAAAAGAACACGTTTTAGGATATTGGGGACTCTCAGATTTCAATGTATATCTTTTGTGGTATAGTTAGTGTTTCAGGGTGGCTGTATAAAAATACATTTATGGAAGAGCCAGATAAAAGTTACACAAGTCATGTACTCCTTCTCCTGAGAAATGTTCCCACTTTGTCCTTCAGCTACGGTAAGTAGGAAGCATTGGTAAGCTGTAGTGACCCAACTGTGACAGTCCCAGCCCAGGGGAAGAGCAGTGATTCCAGCAGCCCTCTGATAGATTAATTCCAATCAGCATATCGGGCACTTTCTCTGTAGAAGGATCAATCGTTCTCAACTCAGGGAACAGTGACACTTTTCAAGTCTGTTAGCTGAAGCCACCTGTCTCTGCATCACTGGCTTCTCCTCAGTGTCGATCAGGTTATAACTGTGTTGGTGCTGGGTCACATGCTAAGGGCATCTGCTGGTGATTGTATTTCTACAAGTTTCCAGAGGTTACCCTCACACTGGCCTTCCAGCTGGCGTAGAGCGGCACTGGTGAGCAAAGTCTTTGAATTAAGGCTGTTCCTCTGGGGCTGGCTCTCTGCCCAAGGCCCCTGCACTGAGAAAACAGAGCCAGATTCAAAGTTAAACATTCATAAAAATCGGAACCGCAGCAATTTTGACTCGTTGCCAATGCGTCCTCTTGTTTAACTCCACTCTTCTCCATCCCTCTCCCTCTCTCCCTCCTTTCCTCTGTCCCTTCCTCCCTCGCTCTCTGAAAAAGGCTTCCTAGAGTAAGATGTTTCATATATAGTCTGAGTAGCCTCTTTGCCAATGATAGAACTTTACTCTCACACAGCCGCCATAATGTGGCCATGTCTACCCATGGCCCTGGTTGGCATCACAGGAGGGCAGGGCATCAGTGCTCCCGGAGTACCTTCGCAAGTAGGGCTCATGATTTGTTGGGCCGGTGCTTCCTCGTGTGGCTCTACTCAAATCAAATTCACTCTGTGTAAGCAGATGCTTCAGAGCTCTATAAATGATGGCTGTGCAGAGCTGTTGCATCTTCAGGACACACTACCATGAAACATTTCCTGTCATTACCTCGGGCTTGGCAGCAGCAATGTCATGAGACCTCCCTGTCTTACCTGTGGAGTGAGGGCCACTGAAGAGGGAGTGTAGCCCATGATTCCCTACTTTGCCATGGATTTCTGAGGACATCTGTAAATCGTTGTGTTAAACTCAAAAGCATACTTATCACAGCCAGCCTCTTGCTTGGGTCTGATATTTCCTGTTTGGAAGGTTTCTTTGGCATCCCACACTGCGGATGGAACACCCGCTGCTTTTAGTGGCTCAGATTTATAGGCCCTTTGATCAATTATCTCGCCATTTTACCCAATTTCTATGTAATTGAGGAGAAGGTTAAACTATCTCCTATGTAAACACAAGGCCTAGTTTTTGCCCCTGTTTTGCATGCTTAATTTGTTTCCAATTTGACCGTTGATCTCTACTGCTATCAAGCCCATCAAGCTTCGTAACTGGACCAAACTAGAAATACTGTTCATGACAGACCGAAAGTAAAGTAGGACTTACCTATGACCCACAGTCTTTGGAAATTCATTAATTTTCAATACTATTGGCCTCTTTTAAAAATAAGAGAGTGGAGCTAAAAGATCAAAACCAAACAAACAACAAACAACAAACAAAACAGGCACTATGCATGACACGACAGTCCCCAGCTGAAAGATGGGCTGACAGGAACAGCCGCTTCTTCATAAAAATCTCTCAATATCTCTCTCTCTCTCTCTCTCTCTCTCTCTCTCTCTCTCTCTCTCTCT